>NC_060902.1:16354272-16424272 GCF_014805685.1 Silurus meridionalis
GTGTGTGTGTGCGTGTGTGTGTGTATATATATATACACAACATTGCATTGTGAATAAATCCAGGAACTGTGTCCCAGGTCAAATAAGTCTAAAGTAATAATGTGTTAATCTGAAGTTTGGACTCCACTGAGACTTTGTCTTTAAATGCGATTAGACACTGCTTTTAATCTGAAGTTATTAATTTACATTCACAATCGGAGTTTAATTCGAAATATTGAATTTACTCACATTTACTCCTAAAATGATCACCTCTCCCTCTTAATTAATGCCCTGGGACTGTTTTTAAATTCTCAGATTAAACACAGAGAGCGGATATTAATTTGAAATTTAATTCAGAGACTAGACCTTAATCTCTCATTAAATCTAAAGACCAAATCGTAATTTTGCAATAAATCCAAAAACCGGATCGTAATCTGGGCTTAATCCAGAGAGAAGATCTAATATTCAAAATGTATATAATTTTTCTAGAGACCAGATTGTAATTTTGCAATGAACACAGAGACCTGATCATAACTTTGTATTTAATTTTATTTTGTATTTTAAAAAAAAAACGGATCTTAATCTTGGATTTAATCCAAAAACCAGATCTCAATCTCAAAAAATATTTATTAGAGATATTTGTACCTTTTTTTAAATTGTTTTCATCATTTGGAATATGGTTTTCTCTTCCTCAAATTAGTACTTTTACACACACACACTTGTGCACTGAAACACTCACACACACTCATATTCAGATCGACAGAGACACTCAAACACAAACCCACAGACACTAAAAGCTCATCTGCAGACTTCATTTTGCTCTAAAGAGACAAAAACCTGCACCATGTTCGCCTGCGTTCGATGTCTGCATGCTTTCATGCGTGGGATTTTTTTTGTGCCTCTTTTTTAATTGGCATGTTCGTACGGATGCAGCTGAAGCGAGCGAGTGCCTGACGCTCTTGTCTTTTCTCTCTTCTTTTTCTTTGTGTCTTTCAGAGAGCGAGCCCTCCTTGACAAGGAAGGTCTTTTGTTTGAGGAGGGCCACAATGTGAGAGAAAGAAAGAAAGAAAGACAGAGAGAAAGGCTGGCGATCGTCCAGTCACTCACCTCTGCTTTTACCTGCTGCTCTGGTTCAATTCCCATGAAAAAAAAAAAATACATAACAAACACAAAAAAATTATTTAAGGATTTTTTTTTACAATCTGCTCAGCTGTGGGCTTTTAAATGGAATAAAAAAGGAAACGTGTGAAGATACTTTGAGTTGTTTGTGAATGTCTCGGGCATTTCTGGTCATCATAACGCTGTGGAAACACCACACGCAATTCTGTTCAGAGAAAAGTGAAGAATTTGGGACATTTAACACATCATATAGGATCATGTCAGGATTCCTGTCAGGATCGTCCACAGAAAGACTCGTCTCTTATGACAATTGGTACAATTTCTTCTCGCCGTCTGACATCTTCATTCGGACTCAGCGTGCATGCGGGCGACGTTTTCTGTTTAAACTCTGAACATGAATGACAAAAAAAGCAGAGGAGAAACGCCATGTGGTAAAATCCTACATCCTGCTCTTCAGCCTGAGCTGAGACACAGAGGAGGAGGACAACTGTGTGTTAATATGATCGCTGAATTAGGATGCGTGTACACACACACACACACACACACACACACACACACACACACACACACACACGCAAGAGACTGCTGTGTTTAAGACGAGCTCTAAATCAGTACAGACGGATGTTTCATGCTGAGGCACATAGGATGTAGTAAAGCACTACAGGATGTAGGAGAGCAGCATTCACACACATGACAGCAACAACCGCAGCTGTGTGTGTGTGTGTGTGTGTGTGTGTGTGTGTGTGTGTGTTGATTATTTCTAGGCTTGTTGTTTCACTTATTAATGTTTGGATTACAATCGTTTAGTTCCAGCTGAAAGTCAAACATTACAATAATTGTAATAACCCTCATAATAACACTCATAATACTCACCTCTGATCTGTCTGCCAGTCTGCTTCCCTGTCTGTCCATCTGTCTGTCTGTCTGTCTGCCTGTCTGTCTGTCTGTATGTTGCTCTGCCTCTCTCTCTCTCTCTCTCTCTCTCTCTCTCTCTCTCCCCATCCCTCTCTCCCCATCCCTCTCCCATCCTGCTTTCCGATTTCTCTCTCAATGCCTCGCTCCCTTTCTCCCCCCATCTCTCTCTTTCCCCATTCTTCTCTCAATCCTCGCTCTGCCATTTTCTCTCAATCTCCCTTTCCTTTTTCCTCTCCTCCTCCACCTCGCTCTCCCGTTCCTTTCTCCCATGCTCCTCATCCCTCATTCCACTCTCCCCATTCTTCTCTCCAGCCCTCTTTCTTTCCCCATCCCTCTCTCCTCTCTTTCTTTCTCTATCCTTCTCTCCTTTTCAATGCATCCCTCCTTCCTTGTCCCCAACCCTCTCTCCCTCGCCCACCCTCCACCTTGCTCTTCCTATTCCTCTCTCTATCCCTCTATCCCAATCTCCTCATCCCTCTCTCTCTCTCTCTCTCTCTCTCTCTCTCTCTCCTGCTCCCTCAAAGCTGCAGTTTGTACATGTTTGTGTTCATCACACAGCAGCAAAAGAAATGTCAGTGGTGTGTGTGTGTGTGTGTGTGTGTGTGTGTGTGTGTGTGTGTGTAAGAGAGAGAGAGAGTTTGTGTGTGCGCTCAGGGCAAAGCCACAGGCTGCAGATTTTAATTAGCTTCACTCAGTTCTACACTGCTAAAACCCAAAGATTTCCTCACACGCACACACACAGCTGGTGCATATTTTTTAACCCTGAGAGACAGTATATGTATCAATGTGATGTATGTGTGTGTGTGTGTGTGTGTGTGTGTGTGTATGTATATCAGTATGTATGTGTGGTGATGCATATATCAGTGAATGTGTGTATGTGTGGTGGTGTAAAACTGTGTCTGTGTGTGTGTGTGTGTGTGTGTGTGTGTGTGTGTGTGTGTGTGTGTGTGTGTGTGTGTGTGTATGTGTGTGTGTGTGTATATTATAATGCATGTGTGTGTTTATCAGTGAATGAGTGTTTGTTTATGTGTGATGGTGATGTATAAGTGTGTGTGTGTGTGTGTGAATTTGGTGATAATGTAGGTAAAATGTGTAAACGTGTGGTGATGTGGGTACACACTGAGTTAGTGTGTGTGTGTGTGTGTATGTGTGAGATGATGTGTGTGTATCAGTGTATATGTGTATCAGGGTGTGTGGTGATGTGTGCAACAGTGAGTGTGTGTGTGTGTGAAACTGTGTGTGTATGTATATCAGTATGTGTGTGGTATGGTGATGTTTCAGTGTGTGTTTGGTGATAATGTATATGTGGTAAAAGTGTGGTGATGTGTGTGTGTGTGAAACTGTGTGTGTATGTGTGTGTGTGTATATCAGTATGTGTGTGATGTGTGTGTGTGTATATCAGTATGCGTGTTTATGTGCATGTGTGTATCAGTGTATGTGTGATAGTATATCAGTATGTGGTGATGTGTGTATCAGTGTGTGTGTGTGTGTGTATCAGTGTGTGTGTGTGAGTCAGTGTATGTGATAGTATATCAGTATGTGTGGTGATGTGTGTATCTGTGTGTGTGCGTGTGTACTGTCGCATGTGACTTTGGATGGAAACCAGCAGCAGCAGTGCATTGTGGGTAGAGAGAGAGGAGGCTGAAACACACTTTCAGACTTGTGTACATTTGTGTGTAAATAATTTTTGTGTAGTTGCAGTTGTGTGACGGCCAAGTTGCATCTCTTCCCTGTGTGTGTGTGTGTGTGTGTGTGTGTGTGTGTGTGTGTGTGTGTGTGATACACTCCTGCTGCTGTACTCATCACGCATCAGTGTACTTCTGTAAATAAACCTCTGACTGTCACCACAGCGCTTTAGTACTTTTCCTTAACTGCAGTTTCAGGACTGAACCTCAAGCACATGATGCATCATTCACCTGGCAGTGGGACATTTTACCCCAAAGTTCCCTTCTGCACCATCCCTGTCTCTGTCTCCACCATCCCTGTCTCTGTCTCCCTCATTCCAGGCTCTGTCTCCCTCATTCTGGTCTCTGTCTCTGTGTCCCTCCTTCATGTCTCTGTCCTTCTTTTCAGTCCCTTTCCCTCCTTTCTGTCCCTACACCCTCCTTTCTGTCTCTGTCTCCCGCCTTCCTGTCTCTGCCCACCTCCTTCATGTCCGTCTCCCTTCTACTTGTCCCCGTCTCTCTGTTTTTGTGTCTCTTCCCCTGCCATCTGTGTATTTCTCTTTAATTTCCTCTCTACCTATCTCTCGTTCTCTTTTCTCTCTCTATCCATCTTAATAGAACTCTCTCTCTCTCTCTCTCTCTCTCTGTGTCAAACTTTGTGTCTCTTTTTCTGTCTCTCTCCCTCCATCTGTATATGTCTCTTTCTTCCTCTGACACTTTCTATTTCTCTCTCATACCCCAGCTCTTTCCGTCTTTCCCATTCTTTGTCCCTGTGCCCTCTTTCTATCTATGCGATTCTCTCCTTCCCTCCCTTCCTCCCTCCCTTGTTCTCTGATGGTGTTTATGTGTATTTGGGAGTATTAAGTACACATGATGAGGAAAATGGTAGCCTACTTTAAAATTTCATTCCCCGTCTCTCCCTCTGTCTCTCTCTCCCTATTTCTAGATTCATCCTAGGACTTAACCCACAGCTCCCATGTGGCTGCGCTCGAGCGTCCCCTCTGTCCCAGCGGACTAAACCATTCCATCAAAGGCCGGTCTAAACGGATTAGCAACGAAAGAAGGGCATCAGCACGCTTACACTGACCACGTGCCAAGGAGACAGTTTTCTGGGATTTTATTCCTTTTTTTTCCTTTTTTTGGGGACAAGGCCACAAGATGATCCGGACATCTCCTCTTCTCAAAACGAGCGAGACTGATCTGACATGTTCTGATCTCTTCCCTTTGAAAATCTCCCATTTCTCTCCATCTTTTATTCATATACACGTAGCATAACCTCATATCGATACGTTTCTCCAGCACAATGGACGCTTTAGATCAGGAACTAACAGGACAGACGGATTAGAGACGTCCCTCGTCCAGCTAATCACCGTCCCAGTTTGGACTCATGGCATGCTCGCTTTGTCTGGACTTGAGGAGTGTGTAGCCTGACTTGAGCCTCACCGAACCAGCAAACAACCACAACCACCACACACACACACACTCTCCCAGGGTCGTAGGTCAAACCCCAGTGCGGTCTCTCTTTTCTCCGTCAGCATGCTCGGTGTACTTTGTGGGAGCTTTTATTCGTATCCTGTACATATGTGTGTATATATCTACATATACATCGGGAAAAAAAAATAACGACAAGTTGTATGATCTTGTATGCTAAAGACCTGTTCCTATGGTTCAGGAGAGTGTGTGACTGTGCTCATGTTTCCTTACAGGATGTCTACGGGATACGACATTCACCATCTTTCCTTTGGAAAAAAAAAAGATTGAATGAATGACTTGAAAATAAAAGTGGTATGTTACGTGTAGATATTTGCAGTTCTGCTTCGATACAGGATGCGTCTGCTACTCAGCTAATCGGCTAACGCGCTAATAACGTGCTCGAGTGTGTTCGAGTTTGGAATTAGAGACCTGAGAGTGTAAATGCAGGGCCCTTACACCATGCTAGAAGGTAATGAGCTGGTTAAAAAAAAAGAAGGTAGAAATGAATGGAATTATAGTAGCATTGTAAAACACACACACACACACACACACACACACACACACACACACACACACACACGTCCTGGGCAGAATCTGATCAGTATTAAAGAGAACAGCAAGTGTTTTCTACATTTTGTGCCTCTCTTCATTTGTCTTCAAAGCCGTGTAATGCGTTCATATGTATGATTGTGCTGTGAAAAAGTATTTGACCCCTTCCTGATTTTTCTTTCATTTCAAATTTTTTTATTTTGCATATTTGTCACCGTTAAATGAATTGAATTTTATTATTACACAAAGATAATCCCAGGTAAAGCGTTATAGTGCCAAAAGTTTGTGGACACCTGGTTATTGGTATCGGTATGTGCTTTTGGAGCATTGGTTCCACATTTAGTCCCAATTTGCTAATTCCCTCCACACTTCTGAGATGATGCTTTTTGGACATTTGTGCCCATTCAGCCACAAGGGTGTTAGCAAAATCAGGTACTGATGTAGGTGAGGTGAGGAGGCCTGGGGTGCAGTCAGTTTTCACATTCATCTCAAAAAAAGTTGTTTAAAAGGGTTAGAGCTCTACAGCAGGAGATCTTCCACTCTAACCCATTCAAAGCATATCTTCATGAAGCTGGCTTTGTGCAAAGGAACAGATGATGGAACAGATTTGGGTCTCCTAGATCAAGTTAAGGGATAATTTCATGTTACTGCACCCTATACAACTGTGTGCTTTCAGCTTTGCAGTAACAGTTTGCAAAACAACCACATATGGCTGGGAGACTCAGGTGTCCCAATACTTTTGTCAATACAGTGTACAAAATGCACGTTTTAAACGATGGGGGAAACAGGTGTCCAAGCTCTATGTGAAAAAGTAATTAAACCTACAGTAATAACTGGTTTCTTTAACTTTCACCTCACTGAGGTGGAATTTGGGCCCAGTCTTCTTTTGTTTTAAATTCAGCCATGTAAGAGGGGTTTTAAGCATGAACAGCCCATGTAAGTTCATGCAACAGCATCTCAATCAGATTCAAGTCTGTAGGTTCTGGGGGCGAAATCCATGTAGCTATGTTACATTCCACTTTGCAAGTTCCTGCTTATATTTGAAGAACATGTTACGCAAAGGTAACAGGAATCCTGAATCAACATGGTGACCATTCTATACTTCAGCACCATGCAATTCCATCTGGACTCAAAACAGCTCATGGGAACCGACTTCCCATACAACAAGATGATGATCCGAAACGTACTTGCGAGCTCTAGAAGCGTTATTTAGAGCGTCGTCTGGAGCGTTATCTAACGGGGAATGGCCTGCCCAGTCACCACACCTAAATCATGGTGAACTGCTCTGGGTTGAACTGGATTTTAAGAAAGAAATCTGTAACTGCTGGCGAGTTTTACAAAAGTGTTTTAGCTGAATGTTTGGAGAAATAAACTGTCGGGATACTAAGTGTGTAAAGCTGTTATTCTTTTTACTGTATATTTGTTTGGTCAAAGTAAATCTTTATATCGGTATATGACAGTTTGTTGTATAGAAACAAAAGTAACATAAATGTGCATGAGAAAAACCATGGAAGACTAGGTGTTGTGGGCCGGTGGTTGAAGAACTCTGCACTAGAGGACATTTTAAAAGCTGATCTTTTTTTTTGTCTTGGATGCTAAACCTGAATGAAAAAAAATCTTATTAGTGAATACAGTGTCATGGAATGCAGTTATAATGTCTTATAATTTAATCTAGGCAATTTATCATTTAGCCAAATAAATAGATCAGCCAGGTCACGTCTGGTGTAGGACTTCTGCTGCTGTAATTTTATTCTACATGGAGCTTCAGGGTTAACTAGCTACCAAGCAAAGCAAGATAAAAGATCGTCTTCCTGTTCTTCTATTTACTTGCTTATAGCAGCTATAAACACAACGTTCTCCCACAAGCCTGTCTCTTCAGCACAAACGTTTTCTGACATCTTTAGGAGGAGCTCAAAGATATAACTTCACCTCTGACACAGAAGACTCCTTTCATTAATGTTAAACAAACACTTCCCTTATGAAAAACGTCACACCTTTTAACAGCGTGTTTTTAATCAGCAGTGGCCACAGACTATGTGCTTATTGTTGCTATAGAAACGGTAACATAAACCCGTGATCTTACAGTCATAGCCGGTGTTGGAGAAAAATGGCTGCATTCTAAACCACATAAGCGTCATAGTGTTCGTTTGAACAACTGGATGATGTCTGAGGTGCATTATGCATACGCTCATGACTACAAATCTACAAAAACCCGGTGACAGAAGCCCCAATTAGACAGGGCTGAGTACATTTAAAGGCTGAAGCAGTGCACTTTGCCTACGTTATCTGTATAACTCTCTAATTTAAAGTCACCCAGAGCTAGATGTTTTGTAATAATTAGAGCTCGAATAAACAAACCGGAGGAGGGAATGTGGAAAAGAACCCGGAGAACCTGGATATCAGGGTTGGCCATTATTACTGTATGAGCTTGAGTGTTTATGATTCCAGCAGCAGCTCATGGGGAAAAGTGTAGGAGATGCAGGAAAGGCTGAACAAAGGGTCAGAATGTGGGCAAACGCATTAAAGTTGTATTCGTTTTTCCGAATTCGCTTTTGTTATGCCGGCGTGCGAAATCCTCACGACGCGATTACAACTCCATCGCGAACTCAATTATACCTTCCAGCATTCGCATTCCATTTAAATGAAATCATAACACGCCGTTTTGGCAAAACCGACCGTCGATTCCCAAATGAGCGCTAGACCTTCCAGAGTCTTGGGCCGCACACATACATCACGGGCGGATCGTTCATTTACGCGCCCCTCCTGTACGGAGCGCTTCCTTTACGGCCGCGGATTCAATTAGGAGGCCGGCTCTGAGCAGCGGGGGATGAAAAACAACCCGGCAGCTTTCCACAATAAAGCTGGCAGCCTGCTGCGGTTCCTCACGTCTGTGATCGCTCATCCCACTTCAATGCACTTTCATTTAATCATCGGATACGAGGGAGAGCACGGAGGCGGACGCCGAGGAACTGTGATGTACAGTCGCTTCGATGTTTAACTACACATCCCGTTAGTGGCGCTCTTTTTTTCTTCTTTTTTTTAAGAGCATCGAGATGTCCTTCAGGCCTCAAAGAAATCCTCACAGGCATTCACACCGACACGACTCCGAGATTACCCTTAACACATGCTCGCTGGCTTCCGGGGTTGCTTTAATGGAGCGGGTGGGAAAAAGGACGTCCGTTTCCACTCGGAGAACGACAACGAGGAACGTGCTGCGAAGGAGGATTCGGAGAAACCACTGCTTCTGTGCTGATAACAGAATTCATTTACCTCCCACGGCATCATTACAATGACAAAGAGGCAACTAAAAACGAGTTCTCGCGGAGTAACGAGGCGGAGTTTATTTACAGAATTCAGTGGAGGAACAAAAAAAAAAAAAAGATCAAATCACTGGATGCTTTTCATTTCACCATTTCATAATAAATCATAAATTTGTCACATTTTGAACAGTACATTACTGTTGTAAAAAACACGCACAAGAGTGCAACACAGCATCATCATAATGAAAAAAGATAAAATTATAGGGACACTGAACTTTTCTAAACTGTTGAAGGCATAGAATTGTATAGGACATCTGTGGATGCGTGGAAGTTTCCATTCACTTGAACTAGAAGACCCACACTAGCAAACGTTTTTCAGCTAACCCTAACAGGAAGGTGGGGGTGCAGCCCACAGGCAAGATGTCGCCCCGGTCGGCTGCCCATGTCGCCTCTGCCTTAATCCGCCACTGCCAAGCTACAATCAAAACACGTTCAAAACAGAGCACGTGCTCTACGCTGATTAGTGGCTTGCTGCGTGACTGACCAGTTAAGTATTTAAGTATTTATCAACTCATTAATAAAAAGCAATGACACTTTTTTATGAGAGGGTAGAATGAGAGAAAACACAAAAGATTGCTCATTGTGGAAACTGGATCAGACTTTAGATTATCTAGTGTCCGGGTCATAAAGCGAGCTTATAATTAAGTCTGAATTAATACAAGTTGTATAAAAAATTGCTCTAACAGCAGTTACTGCAATGTGATGTAATTCGAGCAGAATTTACATTATGCTAATGTACAGACGACATTCAATTCCAGCAATCCGGTTGAGACTATGGATCCGCAGGCGGGACCATTTCGGGTTTTTTTTTTATATTTAGGTAAAGCTATGGCAATGAGTTACATCACCCCATTTATGGCCATACAGCAAAGAGAAAGTCATCGTTCTCAAATATACAAACTCGTATATGCACATCGCTCACATATTGCTAACCCACGTTACTCATTATTAACTCACAGCAATGTAAAATACAATGTACGATAGTGTAATGGGAGTTGTGCAATCAACCTGCCATGAGGAACTGATAAGATGTTCAATGTTCAAAGCATGTTGAAACCTCTTCAGGATCTAAAACAGGCATAATGATGGCTTTGTGATTAGCTCACCTGGTACAGGATCTACAGCGTCAACACAACTACAACACAACAAACCTGATGAAGCATCTCAAACATAAATCTCAGAAGGGCGCGGTCATCACTAGCAGGCTGGATCAGATTAAAACGTCTATGTGAAGGAAAAGAGATGTTCTCACTCCGTACGTTGTTCCTGAATATCAGTCACCGGGTTCTAAAACAATGAAAAACACAATCGGACTTTACTTACATTCGAACGGTTATGATGTGCTGAACATGATCTTGTAATTCTTTCAAAATCTTGTATTGAAAATAAAGACAGGACTGAAGATTCACAGAAGATAAAATAAGGTCAGGAGACTTTTTGTTGGCATTTTAGACATATGCAGTATAGCACAAGGTGAGACGATGCAACACTGTTCTCCAGGACCAATTGCCACATAAAACAACACACAAACAAAAAAAAATTAACTTGGACACTACATAAAACAAACGGGGCAGTGTAGCACAGACGAGTACAGTAAATGTGTGTTAGTTTAAATAATTTTTGATGATTTGATTTTATTTGATGTTATTTATCCATCTATTCAAACTCCCATCCTTGTACATTCTTTTCAAATCAAGACATATTTGTTATAAATATTGGTTTTCGAATCACAGCTACTTGTCACATTCAAGGAAAAGAAGTGGGATTCAGTTTGATTTAATCTCCATTGTGTTACAGCGCAGTTTTATTATATATCAGTGTGTATTTTGGCCATTTGGTAAAAACGTAACTGGGACATCACAGAGGAACAAGAAAATCACACACCAGGGGAGCTGCATTTTAAGATCAGACCTCACCTTAAAAACGCAAAAAGGAAGCATTGTGTCCATAAAGCACAACAATTTACTGTAAACGACTTCTCTATTATTAAGATTATGTACAGAGTGCAAATCGACATCAGCAGTACGTTCTGGAACATTTCTGTTTAGGAGCATCCGGCAAAATCAATTTCTCCAATCATCACAAAAAAACAAGTAGAACTCGATGATGGAACAAGTCTAGTAGCCTTGATACATATCTGAACAGGTTTGAATCAATTCCAAAATGTCCATCAGCTCATCTGCAAGAAGAATCACTCATTTAACATACTGCAAGAGATTTTCCTACACATGGATCAATCACAGGTCTATTTTAAAAAGTCTGTGGATACATAAGCATCAGTTTGGTATGTGCTTTTCGAACATCCCATTCCCAATTAGGCTCCATTTGCTATTACAGTATCGTCCACTCTTCTGGGGAGATGTTCCACTAGATTTTGAAGCGCACATGTGGAGATTAATTTATGTTAGTAAAGCGAGGTTCAGATGTAGGTGACGAGGCCTGGGGTGCAGTCAGCATTCCAGAGAATCCCAAAAGGGTTGAGGGTCATTCATTCATATCTATCTATCTATCTATCTATCTATCTATCTATCTATCTATCCACACACACACACACACACACACACACACACACACACACACACACACACACTTTTTATTTCACACTTTACATCCCTTCGGCTGCTTGTCTGAGATCTCCGAGGCAGAGCTTCAGAGATCTCCCTGCTTACAGTAATTCAGCACCATACCTGTGTGAGTGAGAGAAGCACAGAGAAAGAGAAATTAATTGCTAAATACTTTCACTCAGAGTCCACTTTACTAATTTTCCTCCTCATCTCCACACTGATCCCTCCACTTTCCCCAAATAATATGCGTAACACATTCAGTGCAAGAGTCAGAAAAGGCCATAATTAACAGAAACGACTGGGACGACTAATAAGATGCGATTAAGAAAAAGGAAAAAGGTGTCAGTTCTCTCCGCACAGCTTTGTTTCAGTGATGATTAATTGCTCCCCAGCTAATTTGATTTGCGACGAGGAGAACTGGTGACCTGGGAAGTCGTCCCTGCGAAGAAAAAGAGCAAACCCAAGAGCATGGGGCATTAATAAAACATGCCGAGCTACCTGAGTGAGAAAAAGTGTGTGTGTGTGTGTGTGTGTGTGTGTGTGTGTGTGTGTGTGTGTGTGAGAGAGTGTCACCCCATTCTGATCTGCTTGATCATGTGATCTTAAATGACTATAAATCCCATCGTTCTCGTCAAACGATTCGCTCTTTTCTGTGCGATCCAACTCACATCTCTCACAAATGCAAAGTCTTGAACAATTTTAGAGCCTTTTTAGAAGAACTCGTGTTTATTTCATGTGATTAGGATGGTTATCTTTGTACAAAGTGAATATTTAAGCAAAACTACTACTGCAGAGTGCGAGCATGATCACAGCTGGAACTCTCAGCTAGAGAAGAGTAATCAGCATTTCTTCTGTTTTAGTCCCAGCTGAACATGCAGAGAACTTTAAATCCTGACTCATTCATATTTTTTATTATATAAAATATATATATAAATAAAATCATTCATCCAACCAAATATTAATCCATGTACTCATTCTTTCATAAACTCAACTACTCGCCCACCCACCTACTTAACTGTTTACTTATTCATCAACCCACGTATTTATCCACAAACTCCATCCATTTTTAAACCATTTACTCATCTGTCTACCCATTCAACAATCCATTGGTTCAGTAACTCATCCTCCATCCACACACCTACTCATCTTCACATTAATCCACTTACCCAGCCACCCACTCATCTACCCATCCACTTATTCATCCACATGCCTACTCATCCATTTATCCATCCATTAACCCATGTTCTCTTCCACCACCTACTCAACCATCCTCACAAACTTCCATTTACCAACTGACCTCCACATTAAATGTCTGTTGTGAAAAGCACTATAGAAATAAACTTGACTTGTCTAAACCACCTATTTAACCGTCCACTCGTTCATTAACCCACCTACTCAAACATCTGCCTACTCATCCACCCACTTTCTAATTCCTTCACCTACTTATCCACTCACTCATCCTCCATACATTAATCGACTTACTCACCACCCACTCATTCTTTTATCCATCCACACACTCCTCTACCAACCCACTTATACATCCATACATCTAACTATCCATCCATTGACTAACCCACATTCTCACCCATCTACTAATCCATTCATCCACTCATTTGCTCACCCACCACCTACTCATCCACCAACTCATCCATTCATTCCAACGTATTCGAATCAGAACATTTCTAAAGGTATGAGTTCCAATACAATTAAGTAATTATCAGATTTTCTGCAATAATGATTTTCTAGAACTTGAATCTAGAAGAACATTGAGCGTTTTAGAAGCATGAATTCCATTACAAATTCTTTGACTAGATGACAAAATCATAGTTCTAAATTTATTGCAAAAAAATAAAATCTAGAAATATATTCTTCAATCCCACCGAGCCTACTAGGAGCCCACAATACAATGCGAATATAATTCTACAGTCAGATGGCAAAAATTTCTAGTCATAATCTAGTAAAAATGAATTCTTGAACTACATGTTTAAATCACAGGGATTTCAAGAACTCTATACCAGAATCATACCGACACACATACAAAATGAATAATAATAAAACAAATGACATACCAGAATCAAATAGGGGCCATACTAGAACAAAACCTAAGGCGTAGTAGAATGACAGTTTGTGCGGGTTCCCATGCACTGAAAGTCACAGGTATTTAGCCTCAAACACACATTTAAGCAGAAAGACTGGTCACAGGAAGTTTACAGAAAAATTTGCTGCTACAGCATACGGTTATAAAAATCGGATCAAAACGATATACTAACTTTGTTATTTCTTGCAAATGTTACTCTGAAGGGTGTCTGGCAGCTTTTACGTCTTATTAACTGGCATATGATGACATTTCAGTCAAATTCCTGGTGGTGACAGGCCTCATTAATTCACATCATGTCTACAGTGCATCAAATCCTTTCCTTTCATCTCTCCGCCTGGAAATCCAATGTAAAGTAATTAGAGGAGTGATAAAAAAATATATATCTTCATTTTGGCCCAAGTACCACCCAACTCACTTCACCGGAGTTTACAGAAACCAAAAGGAACGATTATGATTCAGCTCTCCAACATCTTAATGGGATTTTTCCATTTTAAAACCTCGTCAGCTCTGTCAAGGATTCATTTGGCTGCGTACGGCAGTTTATTTCTTTCCGATTCCTGCCTCAGATCTCAAGGCTGAAAAACTGCTATTAATTGGGTGCAAGAGCCAGAAAGACTGTTTCATCTGTCACACCAAAACTGTAAGCAATATAATTAACATGTGCTGGTTCATTTGCATTTCACCACTTAGCGTACTGTAATGCTTTCACACGAATCAAGGGATCGCAGGTGCTTTTATACGGACATTACAGCTGCGGCTGTTTAGCGTGCTGTAAACACGAGCACATAATTACTGGAGTTTTTACTCCTAGATTCAGTTTTACATCAACACATTTCCCATTAATAAGGGAGTGGAGCTGAGATACCCAGGTTGCCAGACCTTGCAGGAAGAATGCATCAATGCCCTTCTCAACTTCGTAGAACATTTTGGCTGGATTCTCGCGGTGACCCTGATCATCCGCTCGGTAATCCATCACCTGATAAGCTTTCTCACCTCTGCTTCAAACGCGTTCATTCGCAATATTCATTATTGGAGACGTAATAAACATTTAATTATTGGTAATGTAATTAACTGCTACTAATAGATCTTCAACCTCTTCTGAAAAGTTAATTGATTCCTCTGACTTGTGCCAAACCTCCACAGCAGAGACCTTTATTTTAATCATCGTCTTGTTTTGCATAAACAGTCCCTCGATCCCAGAAGCGGTTCCATGGGGAGATGCTGATTGGCTTCAGCGACGCTCCCTAAGGCTCTGATAATCCACAATGGCCGTCACTGTCACTTCACACACATACACTCACACACAAACATACACACTCATCCTACTGCAGGAGATATTGTTTAAACCGCGTACGAATGCAGCTGTAATTAGTGCTGGCGTTGATTATGGAAAAAAGTATGACAAGAAGACGGCACTTGTGCATACATAAACATACAGTTGAAGTTGGACTTCTGTATAAGACTGGTCTTCCTATAATCATGTACCCAATAGGGTTAGAACAGGGAAATGTTGCTGTAAGGGTGCAGCAGGTTTTCTTCGCTCCTCTCCGACTGGAGGGATGGAAATGACAGGCCCGGGCTTGGTGACATGTCATTTTCAGCGCTGTGTGGCATCACAGTCACGGCATGTTGCACCATTGGGGTGAACGAAGAGCAAAACAAGTCCCGCGACAAATATAACCCTGCCGGACTCGTGTGCCATATCACTGTCACAAAACTTTTGGCTCCGGGTGTTGTTTTTGTAAAACAATTGTTCCCAAACTTCGTGACTCCAGACTCCGGAGTTATTCACTTGAGGGCATACGCAGATTTATACGAACCCAACAAAATGAATTAGCACACGCTAACTAACAGACAAAGGTCAGTGTGCTCGTTTGGTTGGCTAATATATAAAATTAACTCATTCATGCACTGATATTAAGGAATACCTTTATCCTAATTAGAGTTACAGTGGTTTCAGAGCCAATCCTAATAAACTTTACCATAACATTCAAGGACAACTGGGGTCAATGTGGCATGAGGATGGCTTCCCCTTTTGAGTCTGGTTCCTATCAAGGTTTCTTCCTCATAAAATCTAGGGGAGTTTTTTTCCCTGCCACAGTCGCCATGGCTGCTCATCAGGGATAAATACACACCAGTCACTTTAATTCTTAAATTCTGTAAAGCTGCTTTCAGACATTGTCTTTCGAAAAAAATGCTATAGAAATAAACTTGACTTTAGGATCAAACCATTAAACAGGTGAACACAAACAGTTAAACAAATAACATGAAAGAGGAAGAGACTGAAAACCAAAGCTAAGCCACATTTGCTAAGTAAACAAGAGCATATAAATGGCAGCATCAGCGTGAAAAATAGCAGTCAGTATCTTTAACCTGAATGTGGTTCTGCAGAATCATTTCTGAAATGTATTGCTGAAGGAACTTTTGGATCGTATCATATATTCAATCCTGCTCTCTGATTGTTTTGAAGATACCTTAACGCTAACACTTACACACAGGAAGGTCATGTGACCAACGTAACGCTTAAAATCAAACCTTAGAGCACTTTTTCAAACCTGAACATCTTATAATCTGCTGCATATGTTCAACATCACAGCCCTGTGTAAGGTGAGGAGCTCCTCTGACCTCTGAAAGAAACGCTTTCCTCAACGTCTGATTTTTATTTAGTGTTGGAGCTTTTCACAAATACAACATTTTCGCTGCTGTTAATGATGCAAGTGACAATGGGGATATTGATTTTGGCAGAAAAAAAATGTATTCAGTTTAAAGTGAATGCAGCCTTTGGCTCCTCTGTACACTTCAGCAACATCCTCTCCGAGCTTTCATCAATTCAGCCACTCCAGCCGCTGCTTCGCCCCTGACCTGCACCGGGATACTGAGAAAAATCAATGTCTCTTATGAAGCAAGAACTTCTACAAGAGCTGCACTTTTCAACAAAGCATCCCTACTGACCTGAACTACTCCTGTAGGTCAAAGTTTCTCGTCTCCTCTGCCTGCGAGTAACACACTGTGAGAGGAGGAAAATAGGCCGAATTGGCTAAATGTCCTGGTGCTGTAACTCCCAGAGAGTGAATCTGGCAGAGCAGTTAGTCAGGTCAGACCTTCTGTTGTGTTATACTGAATAACCACGAGTGCTCACACACAGCAGAGCGAGCTTTTTCATACAGACTCAATAAGACCGGAAATGTATCCATTGTATAGCATTTATATTTAATATATAACTTAATACGATTGTTTTATCTTCATTTTCTTATTTTATTTGTACTTAACCCTATTTTAATTATACAGTAAACAACTGCAATGTTGCATTATACTCTCTGATTCTGATACCCACTCTTTACAAACATGGTGAGCTGAAAAGCTTCTCAAAAATCCTCAACAGCAGAAGATCACGTCGGATTCCGGTTCTCCAAGCGAAGAACAGGAATGTGAGATCCTATATATAAGATATATATTTATTAACGAAACACAAAATGTACAGTTCGGTACGTACCTCAGTTTTTAAGTCACGCTTAAATGAAATAAATAAGAAATGCAAAAACTTAAAATTGCTTGTACATTTTTTTATGCAGTTTATTAATATTCAGAATTTAACTTATATTTGTGATCAACATTTAAAAAGTTTACATTTTTAAAACAATTTTAAATAAAATACCTGCTTGGATAAATAATATGTAAAATAATATTGTATATATATATATATATTAGAATAAATCTAATTAATGCAATACACTTATTGCATTGATTAAATTGAGTAATCGATTAAATTCGAACACATTTAAATGATTAAAGACAATTAAGTTTATAGGAACAAAATTATTGTTTACATTTTTTAGACTTGGTTTGAAAGAGGCAGATGTAGAGGACAGGGTAGTACAGATGATCTGCTGTGGCGACCCCTAATAGGAGCACCAGCGAAAGAAGAAGTTGTTTATATTTGTTAGACCCCATTTGGGTAATACAGATGTGTGTGTGTGTGTGTGTGTGTGTGTGTGTTTTGCATTTAAATATTGAATTTTCCAAAGACATGATCTATTTAACTGTTCTACTTATTTCAGCATACTGTAATTGTAACTGTCCTTCCATCCTTCATTCGTTCACTCCCTCGATATGTGGAAGTGTCCAAATTCTCCTTTTAAGAGAAATTCATGAAGACGGATATAAAACTGACATATTACTGATCATGTAAAACTCATTAAGCTCAACCAGGAAGTGTAGAGGAAAAGAACGAGATGTGAAGGAAGTGTGAGAGAAACTGAAAGAGAGAAGAAAACGTGAGAATGGAAGCTTGTGAAAGTGTGTGTGTGTGTGTGTGTGTGTGTGTGTGTGTGTGTGTGTGAGAAAACAGAAAGACTAAGAGCAGTGTGAGTCATCAAGAGGTGAAGGCACTATGGCACCCGACATGAAGGTTAGGAGGAGTTCAGAGTCTGGCTCTGTGTATAGGACACGTGTAGACCAGGTATACACACACACACACACACACACACACACACACACACCTGAAGGCCACTTCTCACACGTGCTGCCAGTAGAAACACATCTCCAGTGAAACGTGAGTCAGTGCAACAGGCTCGGTTTTTGAATTTTCCCTCTAATTAGCTTTCATTTGACACATTTTATTGTGTGTCAGAGACGAACATTTCATTCGAAGCTTCATAACAGCTGCGTGAGATCCAAAGGGGCTTCTGGTGTGAGGTGATGTCTGGTGTGAATGTGAGCATAGAAAAAAAAAAGAAAAAAGTAGTAAAAAAGTTTCACAAGACGGATTCTTTCACTCGTCTTCTGATCATTGATATGAAATGTTGCTGGTTTAAATGTTATTGCGTCATGTGTGGGGTTTTTTCACAGAAGAGATTCGGAAGTCATTAGCATTTCGACAGTGACTAACAAACTAAAGTTACAAACTGCTCGTTGGAAATGAAGTGAGCGACTACAGCTTAATGCTGGACATCTGCTTTAGTCACTTTTCTCTGATTAATGGTGTGAACGCTGTGTAATTACAAAAATCCGATAATACACTTCATATAATAACCACTAAATCGGATTCATCATTACTGAATGCCATTATAGTAATTAATCAGTTATTGCTCAGTTTACGTAACTGCAAATGCACTGATTAAAGGTAATTTAACAGTTTTAGCCAAAAATTTATTTCTTAACAAATAAATCTGATCTCATTTTTAGTAAAAAGCACTCATTACATTACAGTTCACATTAGAACAACGACAAAATATCACACGACAAAAAACTGCTACAATGAGAATCACGAAATATCAGTGTATGTATATGTGTGTGTGTGGGTGTGTAGATAGATAGATAGATAGATAGATAGATAGATAGATAGATAGATAGATAGATAGATAGATAGATAGATAGATAGATAGATAGATAGATAGATAGATGCTAAATAATTTTATTAATGCACGATTAATTCAGCGTGCATTTCTGTTTAACCATTTTTTAATAAAAATCTAAATAAATATAAAGAGGCAAAATTATAAACTTCAACCCAACACACATTTATTCACAAAGTCCTTTCCTTTCTGAGATAAAAAAGTAAATAATCTCCACCGAAAAATAATTGTAATCACTAAAAATCTGTTTAACTGATGCGCCAAGTCTATAAATTGATTTATAAATACGGCAATAACTCGTTACTCATCTGTAACTCGTCGCCGAACTCGTGTCGACTGCTGCATCTGACCGAACAAGTAGGTGGTAGAATTTATAATCACTTCAGATTATATTTTATCATATTATCTTACCTACTTTTACTTCCAATTTAAATGTCTTGTATTTACTCTGCTGTGTTCAAAGTGACAGCAAATGATTTATTGTTTCTTCTTTGTTAAAAAATATTAATGATAAATAACTTTAGGATTTTACATCGCATCAAATAATACAGTACAAAATAAGTAAATATCCATCTGGCAATCACTGAAGGTGAGCTGAAGGTTGAGCATCTTGCTCCAAGACACAACCATGGACACCTGGTGGTGCTGAGATTGGAACACATGACCTTCTGATCTGCAAACTACTGAATCACCACAACCACTGAACCAGAACTCTGTGCTTTACTGCCCATTTTCAGAACTCAAACAGTAGAAGTGCATCGTTCCCTCACACGAGTACTAATCCCCCACTTACCTGTGACTCCAGTACCAGTAAAACTCCTCTTTCACATTTCTACTCAAGTAAATGAACAAAAGTTCTCGCTTTTAAGTGGACTGGAGTGTGCATAATGGATACAGTTCAGTGGTCTGTTCTTCTGCACATAAGTCCTTTACCATGGGGGTCTACGCTTGTGCTTCACTACAGCTTCTCATTTAACGCTAGTCATGTTTTCATTTAAAAGTCAGAGAGGATGTTTTTCTGCCATGTAGTGGAGTAAAAAGTCAAACATTACACAACCAAATGGAGCGAAAGAAACAGTTTCCCAGAAGGAAGAAGTACACTTCGTTGAAAATTTTACTTAATCACAGAAAAAAATTGCATTCAGATAATATAGTCTCTAAAATAAAGCTGCACATTAGAGACAGGATCTTTAACCATCTCACTGCAGCCAAAAAGAACTAATATATCCCATAATGCATTGTGTTTTCAGGTATTTCACTGCTCTAACAGCCTAAATCGGTTACAATCCTTTAGAATAATGTAACAAATATATTTGGCTGTAAAATAAATGCAGTAAAACATTCAAGAAATATGAAATGCAGCAAATGAGGCTCATTTTACTGCTTTTCACATCAGCGGTTCATCCTGAAGCTGAAAGTGTTCGCTTATGTTGACTATGATTACTGTGTATAATCAATAATCTGACAGATGTACACTCTGGGCCTTTAATACAATATAAACAATTATTGCTGTTCATTTTTTTCCCTGATTTTCAACATACAGTCAAACAAATTACATTTTCAGTACTATATGATTTTAAACCAGGTTTTCTCTGTTATATCACATCAAATGTGATCAATCTAAAAAATGATTAGTGAACAATCCAAATTTTGAACAAAATCTTTCGCATCATTAAATCTTTTGTTAACAATATCAAATGGAGCAAAGGATTATTTTCAGAGAAGAAAAATTGTATTTAAGTACAGAAGAAAATGCATTCATCTAATATCGTCCACAACAATTTTGCACATTAGACAAGTAGATTTTATATTATATACACATCTTTTTTTATATGTGTAATTCATATTTTTTTTACTAAAATAATCTTGGGAACCCCCTAAGTTTATTTTTTTACTTGTCATGGGGTCCCGGATCCCCCCAGCCCCCATCAATTCAAGCACTAATATATATACACACACACACACACACACACACACACACACACACACACACACATACTTAAAACATTCGCTGGTATTTTCACTTGACTACAGCGAGTACAGAAGGTTTATAGTTTATAGTTACAGAGCAAACTAGACTTTATAACTACAGCCAGTTTTTTTCAGTATCAAAACCAAACTTATTGAATTTAAATTTCTTGTGCTTCATGAACAAATAACAAAAAAAACATCAATGATTTTATTGTGTTTCTAACCTGCTTTTGGTTTTCAGAACCTGCCACTGTTTTTTTTTTTTTTTGGTTTTAAATAAAATTAAAAAAAAGAACACAAAAAGGAAACTTACAGGGAAGATGTCCAAGATCAAGCAGCACCAAACACACATCCAGGTTCAGGAAAAAGCATCCATGGCACGATCTATTAGAGTAAAACTTGCTAAAAACACACAATTGTCAGAGGTGACGCTGGTTAGGGTTGGAGTTTGGAACTGTTTTGCTGAGCTGAGTGATGATTACTAACACCTGCCCTGCACTTCACCTCGTTACTGTCTTCATGTCTGTGCGTGTGAAGAGTCAACTGCATTTCTAACCTGTTTAAAAGTCATTTCTAGTCTATTTTTTTTGGCAAATTGTATTATGTTCCTTAGTGATAAGATATTTTTGGAGAAGATATTACTACCACTATTCTAATAAACACACAACACACATCAATCAGACTGTGTACTGTTTCTTATTTGTTTATGTTCAGATATATCAAAAAATCCTAATCTCTCTCTCTAAACAAAATTAGTTTTAACATGCTGAACATGTATAAAGTATTTTTTTTTCAGCACTGATACACACACACACACACAGACACTGACAAGGTGAAAGTGATTGGTTGCTTACAAAGCAGTACATTTTGTGTAGTTCGCAGCTGCAGTGTTAAACAGGTCCTTGAAAGAACAGTGTGGAGGAGAATCAGAGCTGTGAACTGTCAGCAGCGTGCGTCCTGAATGCATCTGATTAAAGAGACGACCTGAATTCTGAGACGCTTTTAAGACGGCACGCTCTCTCTCTCTCCCCGCACTCGGCGCCGAGCCACAAATTCAGAAAAGTGTTCATAAAAGTAAGGATTAAAATGATCGGCGTGTATAAAAGCTGTTTGACATTTCACAATGGAGACGATCCAGAGGACACAAGTAACAATAAATAACTTTTGGGACATTTGATTTTCCAGCCATTTTTGCTTATTTCTCAGACTTTTAGCACAAAGTTAAAGACATAATTGTATCAGACGTTTTTGGATGCAGCAGCATGAACATTTTCCTTCACTTGAACTAAGAGACCCAAACATGTTCCAGCACGACAATGCTTCTGTGCACAAAGCCAGTTCTGTGGGAAACTGATGGGTTGGAGTGGAAGATTTTACATGGCCTGACTGCAACACTATTGAACATCTTTTAGTATTAGGATGAACCTTACACTAATTCTTTAAACACATCACTATGTTGTCTATAGGATCTTTACAATGCGAGTTCTCAGAGGCTCACACATCTCTGGTTATCATGTCTTCTTACCCAATCAGGAAAGGTTTGGCTCAGGTTTGTGTCCAGTGTGTGTGTGTGTATATACTTGTCTTTAAGCTGCATTAAACTGAAGAAGAATGTATTTGCCACTCTATGTGCAGTGTGATTCTTCCCTGAATAGAAAAGGCATCGTAGATCGTATTTGAGATCTCTCCACAACCTCTCCACAAATTGATTTTTCTTTTATTTCATTCCTTTAGAACACTGAATGCACCCCAGACCTCTTCGCCTTACCTACATCAGTACCATCACACCTGGTCGGGGTCAAAGGTCTCCCTCTGATGTATTGTATGGCCTTCACAATCAGCACCTACAGCTCTTTTTAAATAAATCCAATGTTTAAGCTACTGCTTAAACCAATCAGACTGTGCTTTGGCCACTCCAAGGTCTCCTAGAAGGCGTCCGAACGTTTTCACGTCGTTTGATTGGATGGTCAGAGATCGCAGATACACTTACAAAGACATTCTCGAGACAGACTTTTAAAGAAAAGCTGGACTTAATGAGGAAAGGTCGGCAAAAAACAGATCAAAACAGTTTTCAGCGCGAATTTATGTGTCCTTGCTGATTCATGCTGTGAAAAGTTCTGATGGTAAAAATAAGTGTGAAGTTCTGCATTTCCTTGTGGCTTTATTTACACAAAAACATAAAGGCTAAAACTCCAGTTCAAACTTATTCAGGTCCAAAGAACGATAATAATAATAATAATCAAGACACATCCAATAAACTCCATAAGCAATAAACACACTTACTGTATGCTTTGCTAGCAGAAAAAAATTTTATAAAGAAAAAAGAAATCAGTTATTTTAGCCTTTCCTGCTTTCCAGCTACTTATTATAAAGGGAATAAAATATGGTGCTGCTCCTCATTGGGGTCTGCTGCGTTTATCACTATAATTAGCGAATTCTCCGTGACCTGGGACGCCGTGCGAAAAGGAAATCTCCAACCAGCAGCATGAATATGCAATTAGTCCTCCTCAAAGCCAAGATAAACCCTGATCCAGTCTGTGCACGGCTGCTTGTTTTACTGCATTCTATTAGAAAATAGGAAGTGAAAGAAAAAGAGTGAGTGTGTGTGTGTGTGTGTGTGTGTGTGTGTGTGTGTGTGTGTGTGCGTGTGTGGCTACCATTTTTATCCCTCCTTAGTCATTACAAAGGTTTAATATATCCAGAAATGCAAATGAGACCAGAACTTAATGACATCATCATCTGCAGCTCCCTGACCAGCACGTCTTTTATCACTCATTGTTTGCAATTTTGATTTAACTGATTTAAAAAACAAAAGAAACAAAAGCAAGAACAAAACAGCAATACAAAAGTAAGGAAAACAAGAAAAGATTTTAATTAAACAGCAACCAGGGCACAGTCATATGTGGTTCTTCCCCAAAGCACAAAGTTGAAGGCACACAATTTCACAGGACGTCTTTGGATGTGAAAGCATCAAACGCTCCCTTCACTCGAACTAGGAGACTAAACCTGCACCAGCATGAAAACGCCTCTGTGCACAAAATCAGCTCCATGAAGATATGCTTTATATGAGTTGGAAAATGTTGAAAAAAGATCTCTGGCTATAGAACTCTGACCTCAACCCTATTGAACATACACGCCTTCATCAGTATCTGACTTTACTACACTCTTGTTGCTGAATGAATCTCCACAAAATCGCTTTCGTTTTTGTATTGGTTTCTAATGCTGTCGCTCCCACCAACATGCATAGATGGATCAAATTTGGATTCCAACCAGTTAAATTATGCGCTCGAACCTCTTTCACTTCACATTAGCTCAAGTGCAAAGACAAAACAAACTCGAAGTGTCACCGACGTGAGAGACAACAGCACCAACAGTAAGATGCTCTAGATGAACCCGTGAGCAAGACAAAGTGACATGCAAACGCAAACATCAAGGCTAATTAAAGCCAAGTCTCCACACACACACACACACACACACTCTCCCAACCATCTGACGTGCCATCACAGCTGAGGAAAACACACACATCGGCCTCAGCCGGAGACGCTCAGTGGCTTCAGGGTAGAAAAGTTTCAGGAGGAGGAGAAAAGCTGTGAGCTGAAAACACCCCCTGTACCGACTGCACTGCCTGCAACACGCAGCCACAATAAATCATCACATTCGCTGACAACAAAAGCTTCATTGTCAAAGAGAAATCCCAGCTTTGCATCCCCCCCCTCCTTTCCATCTGTTTCTGCATTGTCATCTGCTACTAATTAGTCAACGCAGGTACAAAAGTGAGGAGAGACAAAGAGAGAGAGAGAGAGAGAGAGAGAGAGAGAGAGAGAAGACAAACAATGGAAATTGGTGAAACCTCAGTGAATGAGAAAGCTGCTGAAAGCCGAAGACAGACGAAAAACAATGAGAGAGAAAATGAGTGGAAATATATAAATTATAGCTGTTCCTGTGAAACTCTCAAGTCAACACTGATTTCTTTAGTGAAAACGCTTTTCTGGGTTCGCATTCGATACAGGGTTAAGAAACCACCCGGGATTTTGGGGAATGAATGAATGAATCAACCAATCAACAAATTAATAAATCAATATTATAATTTAATTGAGCAAACATTATTATTTTCATTTCGTGGCCTCTGGAGCTCAGTTATAATGAAGGAGTTGTGGCCTCTGTACCACAATCCTAATGAAGGAGGCGTGGCCTTTGTGCCACAATCCTAGTGAAAGAGGCGTGGCCTTTGTGCCACAATTCTAGTGAAGGAGGTGTGGCCTTTGTGCCACAATCCTAGTGAAGGAGGCATGGCCTTTGTGCCACAATCCTAGTGAAAGAGGCGTGGCCTTTGTGCCACAATCCTATTGAAGGAGGCGTGGCCTTTGTGCCACAATCCTAGTGAAAGAGGCGTGGCCTTTGCGCCACAATCCTAGTGAAGGAGGCATAGCCTTTGTGCCACAATCCTAGTGAAGGAGGCGTGGCCTTTGTGCCATAATCCTAGTGAAGGAGGCGTGGCCTCTGTGCCTTAATATTAACTATTAAATAAGGTGTGGCAGCAATGCAACAGTGCTGTACTGTAGGTGAGGATTCTGTGTCTGTTTTTCTGGCTTCTAAAGTCGAACACATTTATCACAGTGTTCCTTCACTACAGCAGTCAGATTTAAAACAGATGTAAACACCTTACTGTATGATTAACACATGAATGAAATGTGTACTGCTTTCTTTTCTCTCTTTTGTGTGTGAAACATGTTAGAGCAGGTGCCTTGGGGCAGAGTTGAATTATATGCTCTAGTTGTGTGTGCAGGAAATATTTACACTCCGTCTCTGGCTGCCAGCTGATTTTAAACACTGGTGTATATGTGTATGGAAGAGTGAGTGAGTGAGTCACGGAGTGAGTGAGCGTGTGCCGTGTCTGTGACAGTAACGTGTCGTGGCAGTAAATCAGAGCTGCACGCATTTAGATTCTTTAAATAGCTTCACGAATAAACCCAGATTTCCCCTAGACATGATCTTCGCATCTCATCGGGACGTCCTAAGTGTGTATGTGTGTGTACGTGTGAGAGCTGGTTTTGTTAGGAAATAAAATGCTTGAAGGAAGCAAAGTCTTCTGAGAGGCAGCGTAAGTTAATATCAGAACAAAACGAAGCAAAACAAAAGCTGGAAGTAGGCCGAGTTGTCGGATCTTCCATGCAAATCAATGAGGCATAGCATTTATCTCGGAGGTGAACCTGTAGCTCAAGTCCCTCGATTCATTTCCGATTCCTCTTCTACCTTCATAGGTCTGATGTAAGTGTAAAGAAACACCTTTTCGTAAGCCTTCTCGGACAGATGACCTTTGTGTTGCATGTCTTGCTTGAAAACTGGGTCGGAATAATTGCATGTTGTTTAGGACATAAAATATCATCAATAAACACAAACACACTTCCAAAAGAGTCACTTGTTGGGATTGAAATTGCAACCAGCACAGCTTGAAAGCGCTTCGTCTAAGGTCCAATCTCAAGGGCACACGTGTGATCTCAACTATAATAGGTTCTACCCTCTGTAGTGAGCATGTGCAGGAAGCAAGGATTTGACTGGATTTCGGGTTTTGCTGTGTTATGAAATCAATTCAATATCAATGAGAGGAAATATTGCCAGTAATTAATCCAGTAAATAATAAAAGAATGCAGTATGGGGAGGTGTAATGTCACTATACAGAACAGCAACAGAACAACGAAATGTTATACAGTTCCATTTCTTTTACATGTAAAATTTCTGCCAAACGTCTTACTTCCTCCTATTTCCTCTTATCACTTAGATTATAGCAGCTTTCTACATATCTACCTATCAGCATTGACGAAGGTTTGTGACCACCTGAACATAAGATTACTATGTTCTTTTTGAACATCCCATTCCACATTTAGTCCCCATTTGCTCTTATAATATCCTCCACACTTCTGGGAAGACTTTCCACTAGATTTGTGGAGATTTTTGCTCGTCCGGCACAAGGGTTTTAATAAAGTCAGGTATTGATGTACGTAAAGTCAGGAGGCCTGGGGTGCAGTCAGAGTTCACATTCATCCTAATAAGTTTGCGGTTGGAGCTCTATAGCAGGAGATCTTCCACCTTATCCCATGTGAAGCAGATCTTCATGGAGCAGGGTTTATGCACAGGGGCTTTGTCATGCTGGAACAGATTCAGGTCTCCTAGTTCAACATTCTATACAAAATCTTGAAATCTTGAAATCTAAGCAAGGACTGGAACATTGTAGGCGTGCTGTTAGAAAAAAATGATCCTTGACGGAATGTGAAGAGTCCAGGCCAATGAATGTATTTTCCCAGTAAGTCCAAAAGTGTTTAATTCCTCTTAAATGAGAGCAAAACTTTCAGTGTCTGTTATCTGACACTTTTCACACCTTCCATAATTATTCCAAAATGATGCGTTGGAAAAAAAAGTGAGTGTAGCGCGCTATAACCATAAAGTAGATCGCAACCCGAGAGCAACCGCTTCCTCTTCATGAGGAACGCAAACACCTCAGAACTGTCCGTCTTCTCAGCTCTCGCTGGACTTCCCCCGAAGCGTAAAGATGAAATGGGTGCAGCAGACGTGTGCTGCTCTTTATCCTGTCTGACACGCTGGCGGTGCCATAAAAACATGCCCGTGGATAGAGTACGCGGCCAGCTGAGTTGAGTGGCCACCCCCAGGCTGGTGTGTTATCAGGTGCTGTCACATTGGCTTCTCCCCTGGCACACCGGGAGCGCCGGAGGTCCAGGACTCTCTGCTGTCTCTGGCTAAGCTTACAAAGGTTTTCGGTCCATACAGTCTGCAGTGGTTAAAGGGGTTCCAGAGATTACAGGCTCGGCCATCTGCTTACACCAAAAAGCCATTTGTATTCGTTCTTAAGTTTAAATCTCATCTTTTTCTCCTCAGACCCCCGTGCGATTTTATAATATGATATTGTTGCTTGTCAGACCGTACGAACATGATCCCCATGTCACACTGTAGGATCTCAGTTGTCCTAATGTCAGGCTGTATGACAGTCAAAAACCGAAATACACACATTTTACAAACTAGCTAGCAGCAAACAAAAACAATCTGTAGTGTCAATTTGGTTCATTGCATGCCTCAGTAATAAAATAAAAGTCATACAAACACTCCTTTTCCCTCTATACCTCAGAAAGTTTCTCTTCTTGTTTTACTGTCCACCTGATTTGTTTCGATATTTTCCCTGAGGTGGTTTGAAGTTGTCACGCTACACCAACTGTCTCATCATGTTCGGCAGTCATGTTGGTTCTTGGTTTGATGACCCGCAGAAGAGAAGTCACACTGCAGGAAAGAGTCTGAAATCTTCTGACACTGCCAGAATTTCATCGGAGGATAAAAATGATGACCGGACGTTAATCGGCTGTCGGTGAAGAAACCCGCGATCAAAGACTACAGATTTTAGCTCCGGATTTTAGGAATCTTTTAGGATTTTCCCAAAATTTGTCGCAGACGACCAAATCGTGGCCAAAATCATACATGCACCTGGCTTAAGTGTTTGTGCATGATAGAAAGCCTCCTATCTGCCTGCCCTGCCATTTAAAATAATGCTGACCAAACCAGTAAAGTATTTGAGGTACTCTTCTTTAACATTTTTCGGCTACGTTACAGTTTTTCTGACTATCAAAAATGTAAGCAACTTTGTCTTTCTACTCAACGTAATTTTTAATACAATAAATGTACTCCACTATATTTTAATAGACAGTGACGTTACCAATTAAATTTTGCAGGCAGAATTATCAGCTGTAGCTAATTTATTCTGCAGAAGAGGCGATATCGCCATCTACAGGGTATTGCAGGTAGTAGATGCGATTTTTTCTTTTTGCACCAAATGAAATGTAGCTACTCTACATGAAGGCAAATTAGCATCTTCCTAAATGCCAGGTGTTTCTAGTCAATTAAGGACATGGAGGACTGATGAAGTTGAAGCCAGTTCAAGCAGTGTCAAATTTTTACTAACATTCGTCTTAGCATTCAATATGAATAACATGTTTAAGTACTATTAAGATCAGATACTCTAAGACTTTTACTCAAGTTGTATTGTAATTTGTGACTTTTACCTGTTTTGCAGTATGGTATCTACAATTTTACTCAAGTATGATTTCTTTAGGTATTCCTTACAGCTCGAAGCCGATCACACACGTCTGAAAGTCGGTCCTTTTCGATTCCTCGGTTTAGTCTAGCTGCCCCGTGTAGCTTTAGTGGACAGACAGCTGATTAGCAGTTGATGATATTGAGTGGATTCTAAGTTGCTTTTCTGCTCATTGTGGTGGTAAAGATGGTTATATTAGTCACTTAGTCCAAACTTAAACCAAGCTCAAATTAAAACTGAGCTCAAACTCAATTGTAGTTTGTTCAAAACTGGATACAATATTCTGTATAGAGAAATTTCCATGTGGACGTCACAGGACATCAGCAGATTTTTTTTTGAATACAAAGTCCAGTCCATTTGGAACCAGCAAGTCACACTACAGTCAAAATCGCACTTTCCCCCCATTCTGACATGTGATGTGAGCATTAACTCGAGCTCTTGAACTCTATCGGCTTGGTTTTATGAGATTAGCTGGCTGGAGTGCACAGCAACAACTTTTCACAAAAGCCTATTTTCAGTTGCAAAAAGGCAAAGTGTTAGTGCTTCATGTGATAATCAACGCCACATAGGAACTTCCAGCTCTCTGTTGACATCAACGTGGCCAGCATGTCGAGCACTTCTGGCCATTTACGAATACGAATTAGACCCGACTGAAGACAAGAGGAAAACCAAGTGCGGCCCTGCGTCTGTTTATCTTCAACAGAAGTGAGACGGTCTCTAAGTGGGCTCCTGGGAGATGGAGAAGGAATTTGACGTTCGCTTTCTTATGAACGTCTTTTTTTTTTTTTATCACTCTGATGCTACAGCCAACCGTGTTGAAAAGAAGTTTGTCGTTCAGACTGTTTGTCGCCTCATCCAAATTAATCTCATACTCACACACACTATATTTACACGAGCCTGATCAAGCCTAAGAAGCCCAGCAGGAAAAGACGTTAAGCAGTCAATCAAACTATCGGGTCAGCTGTATGGGGTTTTATTATAATGTATCTTAAAGAAATTCTGTCTTGGTGGTTACTTTGATTTGTTTTATTTTTGGCCCATTAATGTTCAGATTTTAGACCAACAGTATGTTTTGTAGAAATGAAAAGTTTTTCTATGCTATTTTTCGATAATAAATTACAGTTCATTTTGGATTAGCAAGACTATAAATACAGGCAGTCCCCAACTTACAATAGAGATGCGTCCCGATGACCCCATCGTAACTTGAAAATATCGAGACATGGCCTGGTCTAGCCGGGAATTTTAAAGAATGGTGATCAGTGTGTGTGCTGTAATTTGTAAAAAATTTACATAAATTACAGTACATCAATTTACAGTACTGTAACGTAAAAACATTACAGTATACACTATACTGCCAAAAGTTTGCATACATCTGGTCATAAGTATGTTATGTGCTTCTTGAGTCTCAATTTGCTCTTATAATTCCCTCCACTCTTCTGGAAAGGTGGTCCACTAGATTTCATCAGCCGCAATGTTGTTAGTAAAGTCAGGTAGTGATGTAGGTGAGGTTCGGAGGTTCGGGGTGCAATCAGCATTCACATGCATTCCAAAGGTGTTGGAGCTCTATAGTAGGCCCACTCAAGATCTTCTAAATAGGAATTTTGAAAGAGGAGATTAAACTCTGTCCACCACTATCGAGAGTAAGGCATCTCACAAAGCGGGAGACGGGTATGTCCTGACAGCGCCCCAATGCATCGTGTGAAAATTAAAATGCCACACAGAAATTCGTATCGTTATCATCATTGCAAGATGTCGCAAATGTCAAAGTATCAGAACTTGAGTGTTACCTGTGCTTGAACACATGGCTAAATTACATTTAAGCAACAGAAACCGAAAGAAGGTAGCTTTTCTCTCAGGTGCAGTTTTTCTCTCACTCTCAATCTCTACTCTTCTTTCTTCTCTCTGTATCAGTAATATGATCATTAAAGACACTTTTTGCTTATGCTGTCTCTCTGCCTCTTCCCAATTATCCTCTATGATGGCTTATTTACTGTAAAAATACAACAATTTCTCCGAGTCTCTTTCTACAAATGTGTGTGAGTGTCTGTAAGAGAAAGAGAGAGAGAGAGAGAGAGAGAGAGAGAGAGAGAGAGAGAGAGAGAGACAAGCAATCTCTGAGTCCCCAAAGCTTATAATAGTCCTGGCTGTTATATACAGTGTATTATATAACACTGTATATTCTCCTCCTTAAGCACCGAGAGTCGAGTCTGATATCTTTATAGCTTTTCTGTGTCTCTGAACGCACCAGTCTCCAGCTAGGACGAAGCAGCACCTTAAACACACAAACAAACATCGATCATCGAGCAGAGAAGCATGTGAGACATTTGGGAAGCATGAGGTTCATGGTCCGGGCATGACGTCCCCTGGAGACGCAGGAGAGCGCTGAAAGAGCAGAGACATCCACGGTTTACTGTTGAGAGGTCGTGGAGCTCTTTGGGCTCCGCTGACGTTTTATCAGAATGAGCACAGGGCAGCTCTGAGAATAGATCACATACAAAGAGGGAAAAGGTGAGGGTAAGCAAGAATAAAGGAGGGTGTAAAGGAAGGAGTGGGTAGAGGGAGGAAGGAGGAGAGAAAACTAAAGAGAAAAGGATTAATGTTTATGAGAAGTGGTGTAAGAAGTCCTACAAAGAGGAATCATTCATTTTCACAACAACAAATAGTAGTTATGGTCGTAGAGCAGCCGTGGACAAAAGAAAATGGGGGCGGAGTCAGGCGACTATTACTATTAATTTTTTGGTGCTTTTCTGATGTTCCTTCCTACTCAGCACTGAGGTGCAGTGATATTTGTAAAGCTGTAGGTTGAGAAGATTGCCGTCATTTTACGCTAGTGAATTCTCAATTCTGATTGGTCAGAAGGTTCCTTCATTTTTTTAACAGCAGCTCTGTCATCAACAAAGCTACAGACTATAGGTTTGTTTTAATAAAAAAAACACACTTTTTCAGACTACCAGCTGAAATTTTGTCTTATGGACTTTAAGTAGAAGAAGTCCATTAGGAAATAGAGAGAATTTTGAGCGTAATGATTTATAATCACACTCTTGGTGTCACCTGAATGAGGATGGGCTCCCCTTTTGAGAAAACAGAACCTCAACAGAACAGAACTATAAATCCAGCAAATATAAATAGATAAAAAGTATGACTTCTTACGTTTTGATAACAAAAATGGTAAATTGCTGTAGTGTACAAGAAAAGAACACTTCTGGTGTAAATAAGTAACTTATAACGGATTTATTTTTATCAATATTATTAGTGGTTGGTCTGAATCTGATGTTACCTTTTTGTGCTTCTAAGTGCACGTCGAATCCGAACACAACACTGACACGCCCACACGTCTGGACGACGGCTGCACGACGAGTGCTCGTGAGCTGAACCCTGTGTGTGTCTGCTGGGACTCAGGGACACTTCAGCTGACCTGCAAAACTCTCAATCCCATAGTGCAGCGTGGGTGGGATTACAATAGGGCACAAGAGTGAACTCGGGGTGGATTGTGTAACTGCGAGAGAGTGGGCATGGGTCAGCATCGAGACACTTGTAGAGGCGTGAACTAGCGTAAGGAAAAATAAGAGCAAGCAGGCAATGGTGGATTATACAGACCAGACTTCGTGTTAGTGATCAGAGTAAACAACAGGGTCTCAGTCGATGCAATAACCAGTACAGGCAACAGATTAGTGATGGGAAGATTGGATTATTTTAGAGATTTGGCTCTTTGAACCTCGTTCTTTTGATCAGAAATAAAATGTTACATTTTCAGTAAGCAGATCCCCAACAAATCTACATACAAAAACTCTGACTATAGTTCCAATAATGATCATGTGGTCCATTTCACGTGACTCCCATAATAATTGTTACTATTGTAAATAAGATTCGGACCAAATAAAACCTGATCTATTGCCTTGTGTAGCGTCTTGTAACAATAGTGTGAAGATTTGGACCAAAAAAAAAAAATCTATTACATTTTGTCACTCTTTTAGACAACTCGTTCTTTTGGGTCACATTAAAAACTCATTCAAAATGAACGAATCACTCAAGAACACAAAATCTCTTTGGCCTTCTACCATAGTTTCTTTGGCACAGGAAACTGGCTGTCACTCATTCCTTTTATTTAATTTGTGCGAGATTGTCCATACACACACTCACACCCATACCCATATACACCCGTATACACATAATTTTCCCTGCACCACTAGAACACAATGTGTCAAACAGCAGATGCTTGCGAGCCTAAAATACCCGCGCTGATATTCCCTGGACAGCGTTGTGGCATCCTGCAGTATCCAGACCTCCGTAACGAGACTTTGAGCTGCAGCATGGCCCAAAAAGTCCCCTGCGATCCCGGAGTTTGGTGCACGATACACTGTGGCTCAGATAGATTTATCACAGCTCAGGGAACACACACACACACACACACACACAAAGGTCCAGATCAGTGAGTGAGTCGGTTCTGAGGAGCGCTGACGCAGCACGGCCATCCTGCCCAGGGAGAAACACTTCACCAGAGAGAGAGAGAGAGAGAGAGAGAGAGAGAGAGAGAGAAAAAGAGAGAGAGAGACAAAGAGAGAGCACCTCTACTCCATCTTGTCAGCAAACCAAAAGCAGATCAATCAAAGTCAACTCCGGCAGTGTGCAAGGTCAAACCCGGCTCCAGTAAATGAAAGCTCTATTAGACTTAAGCGCTGCTGTCTTTCACACAACAGCGATGACTAATTAATTAACGATGCCGGAGAAAACTTCACGTATAAGAAAAACGTCGACTGGTTTAAAGTAAAACTTTTATTATAATGGAGTATTGGGTACACGTTACGGTTCTTCAAAAACACTTCCATCCTTTTCTTCAGATTAAGAGTGCAATGTGATAATCATATCGTTTCGAATATACATAAAATAAACAACAGTGCTGTCATGCAGTGGATCTCATTACAGTCTTTACTTTTTGTAGGGATTTTTTTTTTCAAATGAGGTGGGAATGGAAGACATGTCCGTGTTTGCAATGGTCTCTCCGGAAATAAGAAACGTATATTTAAAAGATGACACTGTTTTATCCTGTGATCTTTTCGAGTCGCAATGTGCATCATTTACCAGACTGGATGCTACAGCTGGGCTTTTATGATTTCGCTATTAATGCTGTCTCAGTTTCTACTGCTGGTTACGTATCTAATCCAGGTTCCTGGAGATGCAATCTGTAAGCACAAAGTTGGAGATGGTGGCATGAAATTTTCCCTTCACTTGAACTGTCCCAAACTTGTTCCAACATGATAATGCCCCTGTGCACAAAGCAAACTCCATGAAGATCACCTGCTATAGAGCTCCAACCCTTCTGAACACCTTTGGGATGAATGTGAACTGACTGTACCCCATCCCTCTACATTACTAGCTGACTTTTCTAACACCCTTGTGGCTAAATAAATCTCCACAAATCTCCCCAAAATCTAGAGTAACATCTTTCCAGAAGACTGGAAGTTAACAGAAATGTTGACTAAATGTAGAATCGGATGTTAAAAAAGCACATATTTTCTGCTCAGGTGTTGACAAACATTTGTCCATAAAGTGTTCCATTAAAGAGCAGATCCAGCAACTTTAGGGCCTTTTTTTGTACATAATTCAGAATCCCAAATGGCTTTTCATTTACTTTCTCAGCTCACTACACACAGCTCAGTGGGTATATAATAACGCCACTTGCCTAAAGCCCTAATGATTCAGCCGTGGAAATGCTTCATGTTTTTATTGCACATTTTTTGGCCACCGTCGGATGTATATTCTGTGTCTCTTAGAAGACACTTTGACCTACTATTAAGGTGCATGTCAAGTTATCATAAAATGATATATGGCCAGTTTACTGAGCTTTTGAGTAGAACTATTTTTTGTGCCTATCCCAAGTCACCCCATTTCACCACAATCAAAATTAGATTCGTTCCTCAATAAATAAAAACGTCAAACAAAGTGACATGGGTATTTGAGGGTACATGTATAGTAGCTTTAGAGATAATTATATGTGTCCTCAAATAATAAAGCGAGAGTGCTTTGTGTTTTTTTTTTCTTTTTCTTTTATCTGTGTCTGACAAAAAAAAAAAAAACACAGCGGCCGGCATTTGCATCATGGTTCCCTCTGGACCTCCTGCGACATGAAGATACGGAACTATCTGGACAAAAACAAAACTATTCTCTAAAAAATAATAATAATAATAATTTCTCAACAAGTGCTTATATCTTACATTGTTATGATCCTATTCAGCAACTCTAATTAGAAGTCTGAAAAGACTTGGTGATTGACGTGCTCGCCGCGGTCTCGAGTGGATTTCAGCTTGCCGATTTGAACCATGGAGATTCACTTGGCTTGCTTACAAACATACACTCCCTACACACACACACACACACACACACACACACACACACACACACACACATACAAGCACATATATATATGCAAAGTGCATCTGCACTTATATACATGCACAAGCACTCGTCTACACACATTTACACACACAAACAGACCAAGGTTGATTCCATCATCCATATAGACCCTCAGAAAAAGCAACTCTGCTACATCCCTGTAGGAGTTCATGTGTTAGGCAAGTCTCTGCCCACGTCCTCCACCACTGTTTGATTTTTTGTTTTATATAAATAGACGTGGTCCATCATCATCATCAGTGTCTTTTCATTCGAACATGGTATATCCATTCATCCGTACGTCCGTCCAGTGTGCGCTAAATTCCCAGTCTGGATTATATCCAGTGTAATCGGGCTACTTTTCCCAGAATAGAAATCCATGTTAAAGAGTCTGAGGTCTCATGGAGCCGTCGGGGCAGCCGTGTTCTCGCTATCGTGTGACCTAAAAAAGGAAAAGAGAAGATAATGACAAGTGTGTTAGGGTTTTTTTTTTCGTCTGAAATAGAAGATGTTCACAGTTCTGGGTCGGAGGATAAACGGTGTCTCTGCTACACAATAATCAGTGTGTGGTGTGTGTTGAGGAGCTTGAGGCGAAAGACTGCGGAGCACTAGTCCACGACCTGCTGCATTTAAATTAGGAAAGAGATAGAAAAAAGACAGGACTCGGGGAGACAAAATGCGCACACACACACACACACACACACACACACATACATATATATATACATACACAAGCACATAAACTAGTTCTAATTTTGGCCCGTAACACTCGCCTCTCAGCCTACATGAACCAAAGTAAAGTTAAATTTCATCAACAAACTTTTCTATTTCCTCCTGAGTGCATGATGCCATTATATATTTCACAAAGCTGCTGGATTCTCCGTTCTGATTGGCTGGAGCAGAAGGTGTTGATTAATTTTCTAACTGCAGTTTTGACAGCTGGTTTATGCTAATCCAAAAGTGTTATTGTTTCTATAGTAACAGGGACTTAAACCTCATAAATGGAGAATGTGAATGTTTTTATGGTGAAGTTTTTTGTGAAAAAGTTTGTTGAGCTTTTTTTTTGGAAGGAGTCTCCAGTTTCAGCGCTTTGTCACAATTTTGCAAAAAACGTGAAAAATATATCTCTATATAAATATTTGCATCATCTGTTTCTATAGTAACAGCTCATTCCAGAAACTTGCAGAAGAAGAATAAAGCTATTTAAATTCTTTATTATTTAATTGGAGCAATTTGTTAATGTACTAGAACAATAAAACCTTTACAATTACCTTAATGTAACATGGCTTTAATGTTAGCTAAAAGAATTGTGGACATAATTTTGGTGTGAGCTTTTTGAACATCCCAGTCCACATTAATTCCCATTTGCTTTTATAATAACCAACACTCTTCTGGGACGATGTTCCTCTAGATTTTGGATTGTGTTTGTGGAGATTCTTTCAGCCACAAGGGTGTTAGTAAAGTCAGATACTGATGTAGCTGAGGTGAGGAGACCTGGGGTGCAGCCAGTGTTCCAATTCCTCCCAAATCTGTTGAAAATAGTTGAGGTCAGAGCTCTATAGCATTCTCATGCTGGAACAGGTTTGGGTCTTCTAGTTCAAGTAAAGGGAAAATATCATGCTAGCGCATCCAAAAACGTCTAATATAATATAATAACACTTTGGAAAGAGCCACGTATTGCTGGAAAAGTCAGATGGCCCAATACATTTGTCCAAATTGCCAAATTAACTATTTGAGTCCAACTAAAAATCATACTGTCTAATTAAAAGCAGTATTTTATTATGCTAAGTTGCATGAAGAGCCGGAAAAAATACAGAAATGTCTAATCAAAAGAGATGTGATGAACCAATCAAAATCATGACATGTGCATACTTCATTTCCAAACATATTATCCTTCAGATGTTCTTCAAGGGTACATTAAAATTGAAAGGTTTTTGATTTCCTTTGGCTATCTCTCTGAAAGTGAAACACTTGTAAATGCACAGTGAATGACACACAAAGACTCTGTAGCCTTTTTCCCAAGAAAGAATGCAAGGTAGTGAAAAGAACTATATATTTTGCTGCCTATAAAAGCATCACAGAGTAACATCTGGCTAACAGCACATCTGGTGACATCTACACACGAAGCCTCGTTGTAATCCCGTAGAGATCAGACACACATTTAAAGCTCGGTGAAGCAGCGACGCATGTGAGCTCTTCTGCCGTGCCTCGCCACATCCCACTGGCTCGCTACCCATCAGGAGGCGGGAGGAACGACTCTCAACCCGGGTCCACCAATCAAACCCCAGACGTCTGGGGTCATCAATTCAATCGAGAAGCCCGTGAGCCGCCATCCGTCGGCCTCGCAGATTTAATTAGGCCTTCTAATTTGAAAGCCTCGGTGGCACCTGTACAAAAACACATTCTAACGACTGTGACAGATGTTGCGCCGTTATTCCGTCTCTCCGAGCAATTACTCTCACGTCGCCTGCGTGCTTCCCGCAACTGTTTTTCTTTTTGCGTGTCACCTGTGAGGAAAAACAGCACCTGCGCTGAGCTGCTGCCGTCGTCCCAGAGCACAAACTGCCTTTCGCAGGTCGCCAGATTATCAATGCTTTAAACGGGACATCTGTCCACACTCGCAGAAGCATCGTCGACGTGAGCTGAGGAGTTTTATTTTTTGACGTGTGCGCAGATTTCTTGGTTTATTTCTCCTCTGTTTGCCACCTGAAGCTTTGTGTTGTTGTCTCAGCTCTTAAACTGTGATAGCGAGACGGATTTATATCTCAGACCTCTTTCCTCTCATCTGCTTTCATTAGCCTGATGCTTACATTCAAGTCAGGGCTCCATTATCAGGTACAGGTGTAAGAGAATGATTATGTCTACTGATTACTATATTAATGTGTGTCGGTAATTTGAAACGAAGTTTCCATCAACCATTTAGAGGTTCTTTCAAAAGTGTCCCAATCTAACATCTGGCTAGTGTTGACATTTTGATCCTAGTAGGCATTCTTACCTTGGTAGTTTTGACTTTGTTGCCGGTGCTGCAGGACCATCCCGTGAGGTCGGGCAGAACCTTACACTCCTCGCCGTCCAGACACGGGTGCATCTGACACCACCATTTCTGCACGACGATGGACGCTGAGGGAGAAGGGGACAAAACGAAATCAGACATGCAAACAGAGGCAGACAGGAGATTGCGACCAGGGAGAAAAAAATAATCTAAATGTATTCACCTCAGACAGGAAATCATTATCGAAAATATATATAATGTGCTCTCCATCCTGTGCTCCCATTACATCAGTCCAACCTTTCAATCTATCTGCTGACATACTCCAAATAAAGAAATGTCCGGCGGAAAAGATGATCGCAGAGAGTCTGCACTAGTTTGCACTACTTTGTAATAATAAATCAGGAAGCTTCTTCTACAAGGACACCTTTACATGTAGATGTCTAAAGGAAGCAGGACGGACTCCGTTCTCGTTAAGCACAAACAAAAGTTCGTTGTCTCTCACTTTGGGAAAAGGACAACTCCTTGTGGCATTTTAAAGGTAAATAACCTCATGTATCATTTCTATGACGCGGATTCGATGCAAGCCATAGGCCATAAGAATGAACTTTATAAAAAAAGCAGCTATTTATATTAACAGCAAACAAGACGTGGACACAAACGATTCATATATAAGCTTGAACTTCAATAGAGGACTTGACGGGGAAAAAAGGGGGCTTAAGAGGCTGGGACAAACACGTGAACACTTCATTGTGAGGTCGGTAAATCATTTTAGGGCAGATTTGAACATGCTTAGGATTATTGTCCTGCAGGAAGATCCAATTGCACCTCAGCTGTAACCTCTTGGCAGAGGTAGCTATATTTTATTTGGAAGAAAGAGAACGCAAAATCTATTGTCTTCACCTACTGATACACACAGTAGTGAAAACAAGAGGTATCAAGCATTAGAGAACAATACCATTAACAAGATATTGTACAGCAGAAATACAGTAATACGCCCAAAAGATTTCTTTGATTGGTTTTTAATCGGAGGATTAAGAAAGGCACGTCAGATAATTATTAGTCAACAAATAGTTTTATAGCAAATGTCAATGTGTTTTGTGTTTATATAGATAGATTCAGCAGTGCTGAGAGAACACGCTTGAGAGACAGTTTGGCGAGGAAAAAATCAATCTACATATGGAATACTGGTCACAATATATTGTTCACTTTCGAAATAATAAATGTATAGCGCATCTACTAAATATTATATATAAATAAATCGTTTTTTACCGATGCAAATATGTTCAAAATGATGCAGTGAATTAGTGAATTCAATGTCACTTTAATACAATAATGTGTTTTACTAAAAACAGTTTAAAATGTTATTCCTAACATTCCTGAACATTCGGTCCCGCTGCAGATTCCTGTGAATTTTAAGATCATCCGCAACTTGCTGTTAGTTAGGTTTCAAATGAGAACATGCAAATTATCAGGGGTTGATCTGTATATCTATTTATTTATTTCTTCAGGTGTTGTTCAAAAGCTCAGTGAACTTACCATACTATGAAATAATCGGCTGAAATAAAGAAAAGAGATCACACTGTACATGAGTTATGCAGTGCTAAATACAAGTTTAGAAAAACTACTTTCAAGTAGAAGGTGAAACAGTTAATAATATAATTTATTAATATATTAATGTTTAAATGGTCCTGAAAAGAACCGTAACATTTTATGCATTTTTGTATAGAAACAGCACGCACCCGTAATAACACTTTTTAAAAAATTATTATTACAAGGAAGCGAGTCTGATTCTCTTTCCACAGTCCAACAGACACTGCGTCAGTCACGAAACATCTGGACAGCTGTTCTGCCTCCGTGCTTTAGAGGTGAATCACTAAAATGTCCTCATATCCTGTCTAATGCGTCTCACCTGCTGCACATTTACAACATATGCAAATTTTTTGAATATTTGCTAACGCGAGACAACGGTAGAATGAAGTTTAGCAATGTCACCTGCTTTCTTTTTTTATGCATAATGGCCTATATTCAACAGCTCATTTCACACACGCACACACACACACACACACACACACACACACACACACACACTTTCGGAATTCACTCCTGATCAACAGCCTGCCACTGATTTGTAGACATTTTTTTGGTCTATGTTCACAGATTTTCTTTCTACTTTATTTTACAAAGTGTGATTGCTAATGAAGCGACCGTGACCTGGAGTATTATAGTTGCCAGGAAAATAGCAAACTAGCGAAAAATCCTCTAAAATAGGAGCAAGGTTGATAAGAAACAAGCTACTGTTTGTGGTCTGCTATATATCATTTAAATGAAACTTTAGCTAAAAGTTTTAACAAGACATCGATCTAGCCCGGTTTGCTAGCAAGCGTTAGCATCCCAATCCGTGTGATGCGAAAGTGTGATGGACAGAGATGGCAAACATACACACATACTTCACTCAAGTAGAAGTGCAGATGCTCATGTTTTAAAAGACTCTGGTAAAAGTTGTAGTTCTGACTGCACTTTATCACCCAAGTTAAAGTAAAGAAGTTTGAGCTCTGACACGTACTTCAGGAAAAAGTAGTGATTATTACTACCTGTTTTGGTGTCACACTGGTAACTGAACCTCACGTCATATAATTATATTAATACAAAAGAATTTCAATTGTTGTTCTCTAATGAATGTATTTAGGCTGAAGATCCATCATATAGAACACTAGCAGAGAAAAGATGATGATCAGGTGATCAGAACGTTAACCCCATACTACTTGTTGCCTTCTGCCTGCTTCATAAACAAGTCAACATCTGTGGTGTGTGAGAGCCAGGAAATAATACACCAGTTGAAAAAGCAGAGCAATGACATGGAATAGGTTGATTGGCTGAAAACGGTGCACAATACGAAACAAAATATTGATCATGTCACCAAATAGATTAAAACCAAAGTAATGAGCAGTGTTGGGCAGTAACGCGTTACCGGTAACGCGTTACTTTTTACAGTAACTAATACTGTAACACGTTACTTTTAAAAATAAAGTAACTCCGTTACCGTTACCATATGGTGCGTTACCCGTTACTTTTTTAAATGGATTAATTTCAGCTGAAGTGTAGACTACAGCCTAACCTGTTTACAGCAGCGTCGCATTGTAGGATTAGTGGATGAACCACTGTAAACAGGAAGAAGACGCACTGTAGGATTGGTGGATAAACCTCTGTAAACATGTAGAAGACGCACTGTGGGCGTGTCTCCGTTTATTCAGGTCTGTGCGGCAGTAATGGCGAGTCGAGGCGAGAGCAAGACGAGTTTCTCAAAGTGGAAATATGCTCATTATTTCACTTTAGTTGAGTATAAAGACAACAACTGTCAAATGTAAGCTGTGTCTTTCTGGTTCGAAGCTCGTATCTACTGCGATAAACAGCAACTCCAATCTGCCGAAGCTCCTTCAGAAACTCCACGCCTCGACGAAGCTAGAAGCTAGAAGCTAACCCGGTGTTCTGTTCTACATTGTTGATAGTTTTCATACTTCAGCTGTGAAAGGAACATTTTTAAGAGCTCAACACAACAGCAGAAGCCACTTAAGTTTTTGATTGTGAATATATTATTCAGCTTGTTTTTTTATTTATTTCAATAATCCTTGTGATATATTCAGTTTGTGCTGCTCTTAATTCAATAAAATAGTGTTTAAAAATTACTTTGTGTTTAAGTCAGTTGTGTGTTTGTAGACCATAACGCATAAAAGGGCATTAATGGGAACATTAAAGAAGGTTCTTTAAAAAAGTAACTAAAAAGTTACATTTAACAGTAACGCGTTACTTTTTGATGCAAGTAATCAACAAAGTAACGGAGTTACTCTTTGAATGAAGTAACGAGTAACTGTAACTAGTTACACAACACTGGTAATGAGTCTGAAAAATCTACTTAAGTACAGAATTAAAGTATTTGTAATTAATTTCTTCCCATCTCAGGTGATGGATTTCTAAAAATATAATAACTAAGAATTGTTGTATGGTAATTTATTTTCTGTGTGTGTGTGTGTGTGTGTGTGTGTGTGTGTGTGTGCTTGAAGAGCACTTTATCGCTCTTCATACTCATACACACAACCCCAGTGTCAGATAGCTTGCTAGCCTACATGCTAATCAATGAATCCTCGCTGAGGCAGGCTGAACAGAGGCGTCCTAACGAGCCACGCTAATCGCTAATCACCTCTCTTTGTCTCAAAGCCAGAAAATCCACTACAGATAAAAGCTTTAAACAGAATTAAATGCTGTGTGTGTGTGTGTGTGTGTGTGTGTGTGTGTGTGTGTGTGTGTGTGTGTGTGTGTGAGAGAGAGAGAGAGAGATTGTTATGGTGTACATTTGCAGTAGCTTCTAAGTGGCTCTAGAGATCAATGACTGTAATTATCTGTAATGAGTGAAGGGCATGTGTACAAGAGAAGAGAAGAGAAGAGAAGAGAAGAGAAGAGAAGAGAAGAGAAGAGAAGAGAAGAGAAGAGAAATGGAGGGATATGATAAGATGAGAAGAGAAGAAGAAAGGAGAGAATAGAACAGAAAGTACAGGAGAGAAACCGAGGAGAATGGAGAGATTGTGTATCTTGTCGTCTATCACTCTCACAGATTTTTTTACTTCCTGTATCAGTACGCTGATTGAGAGTAAATCCACTCATCTCACGGTTCCTCATTAAGCCCTGGCTGTAATGTGGAAACGGAGCGGGGACACGGGAACGCTCAGGACTCGTCTCCGCACTCGAGGTGAGAGATGGAAAAGCTGAGTGACAAATAATAAACCACTGTTTTATTTGTGTGTGTGTGTGTGTGTGTGTGTGTGTGTGTGTGTGTGTGTGTGTGTGTTTCTCTATTCGTGGCTGACTTGTGTGTGACATCATGTGGCGGGAGGAGAAACTGCAAGTCAGAATTGAAGAAGTATAGACGGGAAAGAAAGTGAGGTAAAAGGAAAGGAAGAAACGATAAGAAGTGAGTGACAGTCTTAGCCAGGAAGTGAAACCAGACGTTTTTCTTACGTTTGCTGTTTGTGTTCTTGTTTCATCAATCCGCTAATCATCACGTGTCGATCCTGACGGCATCAGGGGAGGGAGGAGGAAACACGCCTCGCGATAATTGGCAGTTAATGAAGTGGCACTAATTTTCACGTTAGTGTACACCGTACTGTTCTCACTTATTAGCGGGTTTAAAAATATTTCACCACACGAACGCTGCAATCTGAGAAGGTTTATTCATCTGCACTTTTATTACATTCAATTAAACGATTACTTTTGTATGTGGGTGTGTGTTTGAGGTAGAAGATTCGCAGACAGATTCGTAGGCAAACAATTCTTTTCACATTTTGTAAGATTCTAGTTAACAGCTGAATCCTAGAGGCTCTAATTACATTATACTCTGTATTTAGATTTAGGTTCTAAAGGTTCTACTTAGTAGCATAAACTATCTGAGTGGTGATGTCGGGGGATCCTACAGGATCCTATAGACATACGATCACCACTTTGAAATGATTTATTTTACTTCATTGTTTAATCCTACATACATGAGCACATGCCGACTATACACATTGCGGTAAAATAAAAAAGTTAAGTCAAATGTACAATTCCGGTAGGAAATGTTAGGGGTGTATGAAGTTGCAAATGTCGTGTTGCGGTGTTCAATCCCTTTTAAGTTTTAAGACCTTCTGGAATGTAATGTATTACTGAAAATATTGAAAATGGGAAGAAAGTTGTTGAGTATGATTTTTTTTTTTTTGGAACGGTGGAAGTGTTTAACGGAGAGACACTGATTTATATCTAGTTTGAGGCGATGTAACTGTGTGTTGTGTGTGTATATGCTATTTACCTATGGTATAAGAGGGGCCTATCGTATATAGCAATGGATATAATTTTTATATAATATATTATAAAGAATAACAAAAAAGAAATTTCCATCTTGTATCCCCCTAAAACTGTTTATGATGTCTGTGTTTATTATAATTAGTATATGAGGAAACAAAATTATCCATTAAACCTTTAAAGAACATTTGAACATTGATGTACACTGCTGGTGTCTTATACTCCATGTAGTGAGCATGTACACTGCTGTAGTGAGAACATTTATTTACAGTACATAACAGTATTATTGGGTTATTTGTCTAGTAACAGCACATCCTGTGTTTTATTCCTTTTACACCACAGAAGTAAATTCAGTGCAACCTTTATAGGAATTTAAAGATTAATGATATAGACATTTCAGTATGCATTAATTAATATATCTATCTCTTTCTCCCTCTTTCTCCCTCTCTCTCACTCACTCTCTCTGTCTTTCTTTCTTTCTTTCTTTCTTTCTTTCTTTCTTTCTTTCTTCTTTCTTTCTTTCAGGTGATCTTATGGCATTGCAAATAATTGTACATTTTTATTGCCAAGGCAAGAACCAAGAAATTTAGTTTTTTTTCCCCACCTTGTATTTTATTGTTAATTTATCATTTACTGGGAAATTGTTATGAAAAAAAAAGGAGTAGTTAAAATATAAGGAGAATAATAAACTTTCTTTCGGACCATCCGGATGTTTGATTTGGCACATGTTTTTACGCTGGATGCCTTTCCTAACGCAACCCTCCCCATTTATCCGGGCTTGGGACCGGCACTAAGAGTGGCTGGGGTTGGTTCCCTGACTGGGGATCGAACCCGGGCCGCAGCGGTGAGAGCGCCGCATCCTAACCACTAGACCACCAGGGAACCATAAACTATAAGGATAATGATAAATATGGTAAATAGGTAAAGTCAACGGCACATATTAACTTACAACAGCTCTCCTCGGGTTAAAAGGAGAGGAACTGTGTACCCACGAGCTAAAAGCTGTGGCGCCTCCAAATCACCTGACGTGGCCCCGCTGACTTTTATTTATTAGGCATGAGGCATTCGGGCTCACGGAGCGACACGTGGCTTTGTGGGAGAGATGTGAGGTCATTCAGAGGTTTCCTCTGCGGCTCCGAGCTACTTAACTGTGATGTTTAGTTTTTATTAGCACAGAGAGAGAAAGAGAGAGAGAGAGAGAGAGAGATTATTTCTCATTCAAGCCTGTCAGAAAGACATGAGGAATTCAATAGGGGAGAGAGAGAGAAAAAAAGAGAGAAAGAAAGAAAGAGAGAGAGAGCAAAAGAGAGAGAGAGAGAGAGAGAGAAAGAGAGAGAGAGAACAATAGCTGCCAGTTCTTATCAAACCAGAGGTGTCCACTAGAACCCTGTGCAGGACTGTTTTCTTAATCCTGCTCCCGCTGAATTTCTGACCATTACCGCCCGCTCCTGCAATGTGTGTGTGTGTGTGTGTGTGTGTGTCCTGTCCCACGATTTTTGTGTGCGTGTCCACAAACATTCTGTCACAGCTTATAAAGATTGTGTAAAAATGTACACAAACCTTAGGGCTACAATTAACAAAATAATAACAGACATAAAACTGTTTATTAAATTGACAGTAAAATAAAGCAATGCTAAAGAGAAGCACCACCCATGACTAATTGTATTGTTTTATTAGCCTTAAAAAACTCTAACTTATAAACAACTTTTAAAACAGAACTTTAGAACCAGCGGGATCTGCTTGATGGTGGGACTCGAGCTACATTTGTTGCGCCCGTGGCAAGGGTAAAACCGCCGCTCCCGCAAGTTTTGGGTTGGGACCCTCGGGATCACAATCCCAATGCAGCCCTCTAGTGTTTCAACATCGCTACAAAAAACTCTAGCAGAGGCAAAAACTAAAAAAATTTTACCACAGTAGAAATCCGAGTGTGAGAGATCGTACACAGGGTTAATCTCAGTTCCAGACTGTCACTTCTACAATTTCAGCATAAATAGGCAGGAATTCTAGCAAGTGGATTTCACTAGCTTTTGATTATCTAAAATCAAAATACAACCACTAACCCTTCAGCCAACCAGTGGGGAGTACAGACATTTTATTGTTCCCGAGTCCTCAGTAAAACTCGTCCTTTCACATTTCTACTCGAGTCAATGAACCAAAGTTCTCGCTTTTAAATGGACTTCAGTATGAACAGTAAAATGATGCACGAGAAATCTGTGAATCATAGATGCAACTCAGTGGTCCATTCTCCTGCACATCAGACCTTTATAATGAGAGTTACACATATTGTGGGAGAACCCTAACACACACACACACAATCTCAGCAGAACTATGGAGTTAAACTCAAGCTCTCACCACAGCTTCTTATTTAACAGGCTTTTTTTCCACTTCAAATTAGAGAGGAACGACATGTTTTCCTGAAATGTAGTGTCAAGTACATAATACACGTTCAATCTGAGTGAAAGAAGAAGTTTGCCAAAAGGAAAACTACACAGACGAAGTTCCCATACTTGACATAAATTCAAAAAGTAGAAATACTGAATTTGATTTGACTTTTTGAAATATTTCGAGACCACCAAAGAAATGTTAGAAATCTCACACACCTGTGGTACCTCTCTACTCTTTAATGTTGTTGACAAGATGCAAACCTACTATGTACTAATCCTGAAGTCCTGAACTCCTCAAGGGTGCAGCAGTGTTAGATTGGAGCGTTTGGGACACATTCACACATTTGACACAGTCTGTTGTGAATAGTCCAAGCGGACTGCTCTAGAGAGCGAGTCAGGGCTCACAGCGGACACACAAGTAATTCCACAGGTATGGGGCAGCGTACACAAGTGTGTACGCTGCCCCATACCTGTGGAATTAACTTTCTCTAGATATCTAGATAGATCTCCATTTTCAAATCTCGATTGAAAACACATCTTTTCAGGCAGGCATATTACTGACATTGTTTTTGTACGTATTCTTGGTTGTATCGTGTTTCATTGTTTAAAGGTGTTGTTAATTGTTTAGTTTTTATTGTAAGGTGTCTGTGAGTGTCACGTAAGGAGCCCATAAATAAAACGCTTAATTATTAATATTATTATTATTATTAATATAACATTATGATCATTTGAGCTACAGGAGCTCGTCTGTTGGATCGGACCCGTGGGCCAGCCTTCGCTCCTCATGTGCATCAATGAGCCTTGACTGCCCATGACCCTGTCACCGGTTCACCACTTTAGATATGTAATAACTGATGAGATCGTCTGCCAAATGTAAATGTAAATGACCATGTTAACACCATGACATGGGTGAAGATAGGATGGAAAAAAATATAAAAACCACGTGGCTACATACACATGCAAATGAGCTAGAGCTGAGAGCCGTATGCTTCATAAGCTCAAGGCCTGGCACGAGGTGAATAATCTCTGGGAGCTTTCCATTAGACATTGGATAGCAATGAGAACATGGTTAATGGAAACCAATAAGCCAACACAGCATTTAAAAAAAAAACACTTCCATCAGATCCTGTGCATCTTGTTCTCATGACAGAATCTCCAGTATATAGAGAATGCAGGTGGAGCTTTGAGATCCCACGTCAAGTGTTTTTGTGGGAGAGACGCTCAGCTCTGGAGGTTTAGAGCTCCAGCGGTGTTGATAGGGGTGAGTGACCCTCAAACACCTTCTCTGTCTCCACATCACTGGAGGGTAAATTGTCCTCCATCAGGCTGAGGAAGACTGGGGTCAATCAGGATGACCCCAAAGCTTACAGACTCTATCAACACTGAGGCTGTATACAAACACACACACTATATATATATATATATATATATATATATATATATATATATATATATATATATATATATATATATATGCTTTCTTTGAGGCACTATAAGAACAGATACAGTATATATGTATTTATAGAATTAAGAATGAATCATATCGGCTGTCTAGGAAAGAGCATCACTGGGATAATTAATGATTTTCATGATATTTAATCATTTTTGATAACACAAACATCCCAGTCTAACAAAAAACATTTTGAGGCAAATCTCACAAACACAAAAGCCCAGTAACCGACAATATTCTGCTTCTTCTGCTTCTTCCACACTGTGATTGTAAAAAATAAAATAAAATAAAAAACATTCAACTAAATACAACGGTGAGCAAATAATCAGACAAGAAACTGTTCAGCTTTTCTAAACACATACATTTTCCTTCACAAAAGGTCTCAAACAGCTTCATGGCACAGCATAAACACTTGAACTCAGACACACAAGTGTTACTCCTATTATATGGAGCAAAGTTTGTGTGGGCAAAGCCGTACACTTATTAGTATTAGTATCAGGGCCTTGGAGAAAGTAGAGACTTGGAGTGTCCATAATTCCCATAAGCCCTGGGTCCTGGGTTTGACTAGCATGAAGGTTTGCATTATATTCTTCTAATTTCTGATGATGGAAAATCATTTGCGGACGAGTAAATCTTACCTTCAACGCAGGACGGCAGAGCGCGGGTCGTTCCAGCGACCTGTCCGGGGAAACAGGAGCATTTGACGGTCTGTGAGCGCTCCTCGATCCGGTTCTTATTGCAGCAACGATGGAGCGCCACCACCTCACACGTCCCCTGTTTTACCTGGTAATGACCTGAGGAAAAAACACGGAGGGTCAGTCTCCAGGGTCAGTGCTTTGTGACCCTTTGGCACCACAGTAAAACATTCAGGACAGTGCATTTTTTAAGGAATGTTTCCCAAAATTAAATATAGCTGGAAAGTATGATGTTCTTCAATTAATTAATGGCCGAATAAAAGAAACTGCTTGTGCTGTACGAGGGATCAAACACTTTTTCAAACACAGTTATTATTTTTCACTTCGCGCCTAAGTGTTTTTATTCCTCACTTACCGAGCCACAAAAAAAAAAACACGAACGCTCCCCTACCAATCATGTTCGAGCTCCAGGATGAGCGTATAAACGGCGTCAAACAAGGCTCCTAAGTTTTTAGAAAGTCTGTCGGACCTGATGCACCGTATTTCAGTGCTATTTGTCCCCGGAAACCCTGCTGAGATCCATAAATAAAACCGTGCGAGTAAACACGGCTTACACTGATGCTTTCTTCTCCAAATAAAAACTACATCATTATCATTCACACCCTGGGAGAGCTGGGCAGAATGATGAAAGACACGGGACGGGGAAGAGAGAGAGAGCAAGAGGGAGAAAGGGGGGGAGAGAGAGAGAGAGAGAGAGAGAGAGAGAAGTCTGCCAGCTTTATGTAAAGAAGTGGATAAATAATGACAAAATTGCGCCTCTTTTCAGCTCCTAATAAACCACCTGATGGCACTTAAGATGGCAGCATATCAGACCAGACTGCCAGCATTTAGCAAACATACTGGGGCCTGCCAAAGCACTATTTATCCATCTCTCTCTCTCTCTCTCTCTCTCTGGCAGTGTATCATACACTCATTCATAATGCTCACGGCCCTGTAAATAAGAACGTCTCCCACCGGCAGAAAGGAACAAGTGCTGGAGCTTCGCCAGACTCTTCTGAGAGACATATGCGCCCATAAGAGGACGCGTCAAAGTATAAAAACGCACCTCGTCATATCTGTGAAACCGGGTGCCGCCGTGTGCCGTGTATAATGGGACGTGATAAATAATTTTTAACACGCCCGATAACGCACAGCGTGCAAAATTTATATAAAATAAATACATTCATTCATTAATAAAAAGGGCCCAGGTGGCAGACTTTCAAACAATCAGCGGGAAGCACAATTAGTCCAGGCGTAGTGAACGGTCAGCACCAAGGAGGTCAGGGTTTTCAATGAACAGCATTTATTTCTTGTTCTCTTTTTCACGGGGCCTAATTTACATCTGTGTGAGGTAATTGTTTTGAAATATTTTGCCTCTCTACGTTGGCTTGGTTTTGGGTTTTTTTTCCACTGAACAATTTAAAAACAAGTGTTTTCATTTTATGAGTATAAATTGGTTTTGTCAGGTAGTGATGCAGGTGAGGTGAGGAGGCCTGGAGTGCAGTCAGCGTTCCAATTTAAATTTACGGCATTCGGAAGACAAACTTATCCTGAACTTACAATTATCTTGTTCATGCAACTCAAGCAGTTGAGGGTTTAAAGCCCTCAAGGTCTCAAAGAGCTCAAGGTCCCAGTAGTGGCAACTTAGTGGTGGTGAGATTGAAACTTTCTGGACTTCTGAACTGACCTTCAGAAGTCCAACATCTTAACCACTGATCTACCACCTACTATTCATCCCAATGTTGTCAAATAGGGTTGAGGTCTATAGTAGATCTTTCAGTCCAACCCAGATAAAGAATATCTTCATGGAGCTGGCTTTGTGCAAATTTATTCTATAAAATTGTGAGCAAATTTGCACAGTCTGAAGAAGAATCTGTTTTGGCACACCGGCTTTTTACATATTTTAGAAACGTCACTGTTACAGCGTTGGGGGTGTGGCTACACTCTTTACGCAAAAAAAAAAAAAAAAGATTTAGATCGCTAAAATGAATTCCTTTTGAAGATTTACAAGTTCTAAGGAAACCTTTTAGAGTCATATAAAACTATACAGATCTGAAGTAACAGCGGTCCACGTGATGAGCTCAAACACACGGCTAAATACTTTGAGAGACGACTGTTCAAAAATCTGTTCAAAGCGGATTTCAAGGTTAGAACACAAGCACCGGATATAGATCTGATTCCATACACGGTGCAGGCCTTCGATCTTTATGTGAGCTGTTTGTCGTCAGATGATATTGATAGAAACACCACCAGTGGAGGAGAAAAAAAAACATTTTGTAGAAATAACTTCTCTTTACATTTGCCTACAACACTATTAGACATGATGCAAAATAGCTGCAATAATTAACGCAAAGACAAACATTCCACATTTATTCCCGTTTGTGGCTGTAATAACCTCCATTCTTCTGCAAAGATGTTCTACTAGATTTTGTGGAGAGTCATTCAACCACAAGGTACTGATGTAGGTGAGGTGAGGAGGTTTGGGGTTCAGTCAGCATTCATCTCAAAGGTGTTCAATAGTTTTTAGAGCTCTATAGCAGAGGATTTCCCACTCCATACTACATACTATACTACAATACAATAGTACATCATTATTAGTTTTGGAAATTTAGCTATGTCTCAAACATATTCAGCAATAATTCAACCAATTTCTGATTGTAGTCAGTGGTACTGTTGCTTTTCATTCCTGTGGTCATTTCCACTCCATTCTCTCCACCCCCTCATTGACCCCGTTCCCCATCTTCTGCAGCTCTAGCACTTGAATTTAAACACGGTGAACGTGTCAAGTCCTGGAGGTCAGTGCTTATGGGAACCAGGCTGCCGTTGTGTCTGAGACGATGCTCCTCCGACACACACCGAGAAAAACCCAGAACCACGGTTCGAGATTAAGAGGCATGTCTCTGAGAATTCGAGCTCTACAAACACACATCTGGGGGAAGATAGGAGGGGTGATGAAGGAAAAACTAAGCCTGGATAGAGCTGCTGTTGTTTGTAGCTGCTGTAACATAAATGATACCCTGAACTATAACATTAAATGTAGCAATAAACGGATAAAAAGTGTAGTGTGTAACAAATACAACATTTTTATTACAGCCTTACTGTTATAAGAATAAAAAACACTGGTAAATGTGTGTGTGTGTGTGTGTGTGTGTGTGTGTGTGTGTGTGTGTGTGTGTGTGTGTGTGTGGCCCAAATGCTGGGTCTTTAGTGTGTCAGAAATGGTAATGGCCACCCAAAAGGCTCCGCCCCAGAAACAAAATCACAACTCAGACCTGAATTCTCTTTTAGTGCTACATTACACAGGTGTGTGTGTGTGTGTGTGTGTGTGTGTGTGTGTGTGTGTGTGTGTTTGTGTGTGTACCAGCCCTTGTTAGTGAGCAGGGGCAGGAGGTTTGAGGTGCAGACAGAACACAGAGGGCAGATGTCCTGTCACACACACACACACACACACACACACACACACACACACACACACACACACACACACACACTCACACACACACAGTGCAAAGAACAAAGACTGGTCCACCTCTTACTGGCATAATGAGGTCAGTGTGGAAACCAGTGCTGAGAAAACCAAACACACATACACACACATTTACACACACATGCACAAATAAAGTGTGATATATAAATAAAGCACAAATAAACACAAAGTTCCTCAACTCTGAAAAAGAAGCATCCTTCCTCCAACACATTACACTTTCAGATCTCAAAATGTTCTTTACTAGTTCCTCTGAAGGAAACCTTAAGCTTCTACAAAGAAGCGTTTCATTTCATGATGAAAGTTTAGAGAACACTTTTTTTTTATGAACATCAGAATGATTTATTATCCTGAAAACCCTGAGAGAAAACGGGGTCAAGTTCCACAAAACAAGAAAACTGGGCCTGGCTCCATTCAGGACGTGTTTCTGATGTTGGATAAAGCACCAGGCTACATAGTCACACTTAGCGGTAAACGGAAGCTGCACGATGATGAGCGATATCACGTCGTAACTTCTTGAGATTAACGTTTAACTGTATTCCTGAATTTCTTGAGCCTTTAGACAACAAAACTGTGGAATTCTTGAATCTGATTGGTCAGAAGGTGTTAATATGGCGGTTTGTTAAACGCTGGCAGGAGTGACAGACTGAAAGCTTTCCATGTCTCAGGTAATGCGACAAGCTGCACTTTTTTAGTTGGTAATCTTCAGTCCAAAAGAAGAAATGAAGAGTTTAGAGAGAGAACGCTTGTCTACACCTGATACAATGTAAAGAAAAAACAGAAAATTGTTTAAAAACACGTACGTTACGCCATTGGAGTATAGCTGTGATTAAAGACAAATAAAACACTTCAGTACATGCAGTTGGAGGAAAGTGATCTGCATTAATAATAAATAATAATACTGTTTCGTCACACCAATTCCTCGTTGGCCTTCGCGAGTTTCATTGGACGTGAAGAGACCGCTTTTGAGTGTGTGTGTGTGTGTGTGTGTGTTCCAGTTTGTCTCAGCTATACAAGTGGGCTGCAGTGGTCGTCGGGGTCCTGTATGGGCTGAGATCTGACACTTTTTGCCACAAAGCATAGAAAAAAACTTATGTAATGCATTTTGATGACTACAATGGAAAAGTAATATGTACATGTACAAATTTATGACTGACAGTTATATGTCCTCGATATATTTTTAAAACAAGACATTCTGCTCCTAATTTGTGCAATTTTGCACACATACGGTATGTCGTCGGGATTTCTGTAAGCTTCCTATTTCCTTAGCTTGTGTTTGAAATGCAGGTAAAACAACCTGAGCAGAAATAAATCTTCCAGCATACGCAGATCAGAGGAGATTTCAGGCCTGGCTGAACGTCTCCTTCGCTCAGTGCGTCCTGAACAGAGTGTTAAGCTCCAATGAGCTGACGAGGCACTCTTGAGGAGAGCTGATGTGTCCTGACATTAATCAATAAGCTTGCGTTTTCATGCGATGATTGATGGGAGCGTTCGAGCATAACAAATCCAGCACTTAGCCTCAGCGTCCTCTCAGAACGTTAAAGATAGTGGTAACTATAAAGCCGGGTCGTAAAGGAGAAGTACTGACGGTGTGTTTAGTAATTTGGTTTGTTAATTTGGGGAGTGGTAGCTCCAGCGGTTAAGGCGCTGGGTTACCGATCGGAAGGTCGGGGGTTCAAGCCCCGATATCGCCAAGCTTCCACTCTTGGGCCCTTGAGCAAGGCCCTTAACCCTCTATGCTTCAGGGGCGCCGTATCATGGCTGACCCTGTGCTCTGACCCCAGCTCCTAAGCAAGCTGGGATATGCGAAGAACAAATTTCACTGTGCTGTAATGTATATGTGACAAATAAAGGCTATTCTATTCTATTGTTGCACAGTGGTTGTTGGGGTTGCAAGGGGACGGAAAATCTCCGGGAAATTTCCAGAAACCTTTTATGGGAACTTCATCTGGGGAGTTTGGGAAATATTCCGAGATGCAAACTTACAGTTTATATACAATTCCTATAAATTCCTGGTATCATATACAAACATAAACGTAAACACTTTGTTTAGTCAGAAGCTGACATGCATGCAAACATTATGCAAACAAAAATGAAATTTCTGACTTTAATTTAATGAAAAGTTCCACCGTGAACAAAACAGACTTCAGAATGAACACGAGAGTGCCGCTTATGTAAAGTCTTCCCTGTATAACTGTTTAAACATGTGGAACTGGAGGATTTCTTGGTTTTATTCGAAGCTCACAGACTCGCCTGCACTTCGCTCGACTTGTCGTGGTTTCTTTCGCTACCTCTCGTTCTCTGGCTTCCTAAATTTTCCTGTCATGTCCCACACACGCCATCAGTCAGGCTGACATTATCTCGCTCTAACAGGCTGTGCTGAGGCTAAATCGGTGACTGTATGCTAATCTAACAGGTTGTTTGTACGGCTGATTTGGCCGACGGAGGTTCCTCATTTATACGCAAATCTACCTTCGGTGAAGCCGCCTCGGTGTGGACACAGCGCTTTATCTGAGACGGAGCGAGAGAGCAAGCGAGAGAGAAAGAGAGAGAGAGAGAGAGATTGATGCCTGTATTTTTTATCCACAATGACTGCTGATAGGCTTCCATATAGTAATCATATCTGATGATCTGTGAGAGCGTGAACAAGAGCGAGGTCGAGACTCTAATCTGATCTATGCTAATCTGCTTTGTGGTGCTACTCTGCAACAGGGGCGCTGGGGATTTTTTAGGCCAAAAATCGTTGTATAATTTTTTACCTTTACAGCAAAGACATACAGGATACGGACAAAAGATTGTGAACACCTAACTAAATGATCGGTTTGTGCTTTTTAAATATCCCATTTCATACTTTCCCATTTTCTGTTATAATAATCTCCATCATTCTGGGAAGACACTCCACTAGATTTATGCTCATTCAGACACACAGGGTCTGATGTAGGTGAGGTGAGGAGGCCTGGGGTGTAGTCAGCGTTCCATGAGGTCAGAGCTTTTTAGCAGGCCACTCAAGATCTTCCACGCCAACCCATGTAAAGCATATCTTCATGAAGCTGGCTTCTTTGTGGTTTTTAAAAAAGTCAGGTGTCCCAATACTTTTGTCCATATGGACCTGGGGGGGCGGGAGGTGGGAGCTCGGTGGTTAAGGCATTGGACTATGGATCAGAAAGTTGTGAGGTTAAATCCCAGCACCATCAAGCGGCCACTGTTGGTTAAGGCTCTTAACCCTCACCTGTTCAGTTGTATGTCTATGTGGATAAGGGCATCTACCAAATGCCATAAATGTAAATGTGAACACAGGAGCTAAAAGGCAGTTTTCTTCACTTCCTTTTTTGCTAATCATGGTCCTTAAAAACGCTCTCAGGTTTTCAAACGGTAAATGTTCATTTACAGAGTAATAATATATATTTTATTTATTCTGAAGGCAAAGGTATTGGTCGTATGACCCCCTTTAATAAAAAAATAGACAAAAGGACATCAGAAAGCTAAAAAGCGTTGTAGCGACAGCCATTTTGAAACATACTCACTGTTCCCTCTGTACATGAGTGAGTGATTTGGGTCAACAGAATTAAATTTTTTTCATTAGCAAATGTTTATTTAAAAAAAAAAATAATTTCTGAAGTAATTTGAGCCGAGTGTGTTAAAGTTTGCACCATGCTAGCACAGAGGATATAGTTATTAGAAAGCTACATGTTCTAGAGGAGAGCTTTAAAATAAAAAAAAAAAAAACAGTGAAGTTGGGCTAAACCCAATCTCTATCAGCTAGACTTCTTCTTTGAGTTATGCTAGGTCACATTTAGGGTGTTCCTGAGTGTGTGTGTGTGTGTGTGTGTGTGTGTGTGTGTGTGTGTGTTTGAGTTAGCACAGATGACACTAACAAGCGCCGGAGCAGAACAAAGGCTGTAATGGAGTGTAGCTGAACCCTGAAGTCATTTCTCATTTCCTGAGCGGGGCGTTAGCGACGGCTGCTACACCGGGCCCGAGTCATGTTCACGCCATGTAACAAACCGGCTTTTAATTGGATGTGTCAAAGCGTCACGCGGGTCCGTGGTGCCACTGTGTGCTTTGGCAAGGACAAACAAGGTTTGATTGACCATTGCTTGGGGTGGCGTGTAGGCCAGGAGGAGATGCTACACAGCTAAACTAAAGAGTTGGATTGAGTTAAAACACTGTGCATGGGGTTTATGTCACTGATTGATGTTCTTATGCTTGATGGTTTCTCGTTCGGTTTAATGTATACGATCATTCCTGTATTAGCAGCTCATTCAGAGAAAGAAGAGAGTTGAAAGTCAGCAGAGATGTATGTTTAACATTTCTGGAAGGAGTCTCCAGTGTTACAGCTTTAACAGTAAACTGGGCACAAGGATGTCTTCAAGATTGATCTGCTGTCTGTTGTTGTTTTTTTTTTTTTTTTTTTTTAACTTTCCTTCACGAGATATTTATAGCTGCAGTACAGAAAAAAGGAATGAACTTGTTTTATTAAAATTCCATAACATTAAATGTAACTAAAAACGTTTTTAAAAAAAGTATATGTAGTTTTTTTAATAAATAAATAATTGGAAGCTTTGACAAATGTTGCGTAAAAGAATAAATATAAAAACCACTATGGTGTGGTAACTGTAACTTCTCTTCACATCGTGTCAATCATTGATTATTTTGACTATAAAAGTGCATCCTGTGTGTTTTATTCCTAATGCATGCACCTTGGAAGTGAATTTTGAACCTTCTTGTTCTCTTTAGTTCCCACACCACCAACCTGAGAAACTTTTCTAGACCTTTAGAGCCACCATGTGGTCGCAGGAGGTACTGCAGAAAAGAAACCCACGCTGAGGTAAATGGAGCCACACGACCTTTTGCGACAAAATACACGCAATTTTTTGCACACTTTCACAGACCTCTGCCAATTACTCTGTTTTCCTTTAAACACTCGGGTTCGAGAAGTTTTTTTCTCCCAATTAGCGCCATCAAACCGAAGTAGAAAGAGCTTCAAAGTGTGACGAGAAGACGGCGAGGAGAACGAGAAGACGCCTTCTGACCTTCTGCGGCACCGGCGCCGTAATTAGCGCACTCTGAAAATAAATAAATATACACGGGCCACCTCTATCCGTCAGACGGAAGAGAGAAAAGACACGTGGCATCAGTCAGGACGAGGAAAAGGGGACGCCGGTGGCATTTCTGCTGGCCGTAGAGGAAAAAAGAAAAAAGGTCACCTTGCATTAGTATCAACAAAACAGAGGACAGACATAATTAAAGAAACGAGAGTAATTAAGGCACGAGCCGAGGCTGTCTTTAGGGAAGAACTTTGCATATTATGAATGATGCAGAGGAGCAGGCCCGAGAGTGACCTTTTGCCACGCTAAAATATTTATGTACTGCTGGTGACCGCGTCGCCGAGAGCACCGAGTTTCATGAATTATGCAAATCAGAATTAGTTAGCTGGTGGGTGTCAATAGAAAGGGGCGGGGGGTGAACATTATTTTGGTTTTGCGCTTCCGAATGTGTGGAGCGTGTTGAGCGTGTAGGTGTGAGGGCACAGAGAGGTGTGTGTGTGTGTGTGTGTAGGGTGGGAATTTTACAGCCTGGCTATTTAACATCATACATATTAATACAGTCATTACTGGATCGTCCTTCCCACGCCACAGAGACAGCTTGGGACCTGCGAGCAGAGTGACTTTGCAGTTTCATGACTGCAGGACGGAAAATAAACGAATAGAAAATCGCACTCGCTTCGACCAGGATCAGCGCTAAAGCTCTAATGGGAGTCGGTGGAAAGACTAGTGCTTTAAGACAATTGTGATAGGGGGATCTCCATCCGATACTACTACAGAATCCGGCCGCATTTTCGTCATCCGTGACAAGTAATCTTGTTTAATATGGTTAAATCCACCAATGTGTGTGTTTGTGTGTGTGTACAGTGTAAAGAAAAGTACTTTCAGCTTGTCACATGATCATTACAGCACAGTGAAATTCTTTCTTCGCACATCCCAGCGATGTGGGAAGCTGGAGTTAGAGCGCAGGGCCAGCCATGATACAGCACCTTGGCGTACAGAGAGTTAAGGGCCTTGCTCAGGGGCCCCAAGAGTGGAAGCTTGGCGATATAGGGGGTTGAACTCCGTCCAAACCTTTCGAATATAAAAGGTTTGGACATGAAAGTGTGTGTGTGGAAGAGAGAGAACGTTAGTGTAACGTACCTGTGCTTGCCCTTAGAGTCCGGGTACCACCACACACTGGTCGGCATGACAACATCACCACCAGGACCAGGACGATGAGCTGCAAGAGCCATACAGACCTCCACCTCATCTCCATCATCCTGAAGGAAATAGATAGATAGATAGATAGATAGATAGATAGATAGATAGATAGATAGATAGATAGATAGATAGATAGATAGATATATAGATAGATAGATAGATAGATAGATAGATAGAGACAAAGTTTCAGAGAAAAAGTTTAATGACTGAATAATTCAGCACAATTTGCCACTTTCTCTAAATCTGATTGAATTTGTTTCTGATTCTTGTTCTGTATTAAATTCCTGCCAGACTTGGTAATGGAGGTGTGAAATAGAAATCAAAGTGTTTTATCACTCTATCGCTCTCACCCAGTGATCACCCTCTCACTTCAAATCTCCAGATCAACTCGCCTTTATGCTCCTCTCACTACACCAGACCTGAGAGAGAGAGAGAGAGAGAGAGAGAGAGAGAGGGGGAGACAGTACGGCAAGAAAAAGGTGACAGAAAGGAGAGAAAAAGAAAAAGAGGTAAAGGACACTTTCCAAGACATTTGCCCTAAGGGGGCTTTAGTTCAAAACACACACAAGACACACACACACACACACACACACACACACAGTATTTATCCATCAGGCTGTTACAAATGGTGTTTGTGCTCAGGTGTATTGTTTTAGAGGTCGAGTCGGGTAGAAAAATGACCTCCTGCATGTCTACAGGCTTCGAAACTTCAATCCTGTGACACAGCTGAGGAAAAGTTTTCTTCCTCGAACTCGCAACCGCTCCATTTTCATGACACACACTGCACACCCAGTCACAAAGAACCAGATTAGTGATTTAGCAACTTATTCAGCATTGAAATCGATGATCAATGCCTTGTTTCACTCTGTTCAAGGATACACCATAAAGACAAACGTTTGTGGACACCTGACCACAAGATTGGTTCTTCTTGAACATCCAATTAAACATTTAGACTCCATTTGTTCTCATAAGAGCCTCCACTCTTCTGGGAAGATGTTCCACTAGATTCTGTGGAGATTTATTCAGCCACAAGGGTGTTAGTAAAGTCAGGTACTGATGTAGGTGAGGTGAGGAGGTCTGAGGTCAGAGCTTTATAGCAGGAGATCTTACACTCCAACTCATGTAAAACATATCCTCATGGAGTTGTTTTTTTTTGCACATGGGCAGTCATGCTGGAACAGCTTTAGGTCACTTAGCTTAAATAAAGTCGATAATAAATCAATACATTGTCTGCACAATTGTGTGTCTCCAACTTTGTGGTAAAAGTTTGGGGAAGAACCACAAATGGAGAAAAAGTCTGGTGTCCCAATACTTTTGAAGTGTATATATAGTGTATAATTCAGTGTATAAATGTTTTAATGACTGGTGGAACCTCCACACAAAATCTAATGATGTTTTTTGGTATTAATGTCTCTGTATCAGTTATTTGAATGTGTTATGCCAGATATCAAACCACGTCTCATCCTCAGGAGTGTGTGAGTGGAACTGCTGCTCGAGTCTGCCCCCTTGTGGCTGCAGTGTGTAATATAATTATTTAAAAACAAAAACCTTGCTGTTGCTGTATGCTTTGTTATAGTGATTATATTTTAATGTCTTTCTACACCAGGTTAATGATAACCATGTCCCATGTGTCCTGATGCGTGTGTGTGTGTGTGTGTGTGTGTGTGTGTGTGTGTGTGTGTGTGTGTGTGAAAGAGAGAGAATGCAACAAGAGAAAGAAGGAATAGTGTTATCATGACAGTGTGATGCATGTAGCTCGAAAAAAAACACTGCAGCACCCAAGTGCATGTGTGTGTGTGTGTGTGTGTGTGTGTGTGTGGTGTGTGTATATACTTGTCTTCTGTAATAAAGCACTCGCAATACTGTGTGTGCGTTGTGCACTTGTCTTCTTTAATGAAGCACTTGCAACCCTGTATGTGTGTGTGTGTGTGTGTGTGTGTGTGTGTGTGTGTGTGTGTCCCATTCTCTTTACACACACAGGTGCGCACTGCACATTTTTATCACCTTTGCATTCTGACACGTTCATTACAGTCGAGAGATGAGGGAACAGGAATGTGCGAACATACACACACAGACAAACACACACAGACAGACAGACACACACACACACACACACACACACACACACACACACACTGTACATTATTTTATACATCCTGCACACATCCACCCTTTCAAAATGCAGCTTCATAATAGAGCTTGTTTATCTCAGCGTCTTACACACTCTCTCCTCTCCAAACACGCGCACACACACACACACACACACACACACACACACACACACACACACACACACACAGCTGTTTGGTGAAAGGATGTCAGGTCGTGATCCTGCCACATCTCACGTCTCTCTCTGTGTGTGTGTTACTTCCAACCAACATTGGTTGATTTGGTCCTAACGTGTAAAGCCACATGTTTGTGTGCGTAAAAAATAAACACAAAGTAAACGAAAAAAAAGAGCACTCGCATGCACTCACACCTCTGCCTGACTGTAAAAATGTGTAAATATTAAGGGCAAATGGAAAATTCGAGAAAACACTTTGTAATTTGCATTGCTCAGCCCTGACAATAAAGAAACACACGCGTGTGATTGGTTTATGCAGTTGTAACAGTATGAATGTATCCCACAATCCACACGTCCATGGAAAAGCCTGGACTGATTTTCCCTGCACAAATCATTTCTGAGACAAACGTGAAAATTGTGTCTTATCATGGAAGGAAAATTGGTCTGAAATCATCGGACAACTCCGAACACGATCGCTGTCAAAGCCGAAACCGGCGGAATATATCGGGAAGGAAAATCTGCTGAATCTGATGATGTGGTTGCACTTCTTTGTGTCGGAAGCTCCAGTGTTGTGAGGTCTAAATACCACAGATTGAACTCGATTCGATTCTGCGGTGAAAAATGAGCGAGTTGTCGCGGAGCACTCGAGTTTTTCTCAACAGTAATTTATTCAGTTCCGATCTAACAGATGTTTAGGGTTGGAGTTTATTATTATATATACTGTAGGCAACAGTTCAGCTGCCTACGAAAGAGCATGTTTTTTAGTAGAATTTAAAAGTAAATGATAATTCTGGGTAAAAAAAAAAAAAACAAGTGCAAAGACAAACATACAGAGAATTCATTGTACAAATAACAATAACAGCTATTATTATCAGTGGTAGCAGCATTAATAGTAGAATTAACAGAAATACTTATTTTAGTAGTAGTAATATTAGTAAAAGTAGTTAAAGTATAGCAGTAGTAATAGAACTAATAATAATTAGTAGTAGTAATAGTTATTGTAGTATAGTAGTAGTAATTGTATTAGTAGTAGTTATAGCAGTAAAGTAGTAGTAAATAGTGATAGTATTAATTAATATGATATTAAAATTAGTAGTGACAAGTTATAACAGTAGTAGTCAGTAAAGAAATTTCCCCACTGTGGGACGAATAAATGTATATTTTATGTTTAGAGTAGAAATATTAATATTAGTAGTAGGAAAGGTAGAAATTAAAACAGCAGCAGTAGTTATAGTAATACTAATCTTAGCAGTAGCAATATCACTAGTAATTGTACTAGAAGTAGTAGTAGGAATAGCAGTGCAATTTGTGATTGTAGTATTAAATGGTAGTGATAGATTAATAGTAGCAATAGAAAACGTTATAACAGTAGTAGAAGTAGGAATAGTAGTAGTTATAGCAGAGATGGCAAGTAGAGATACTCATGTTTTAAAAGACTCTGCTAAAAGTTCTGACTTTACTTTTCCACTCAAGTTAAAGTAAAGAAGTTTGGGCTCTGACATGTACTTCAGTAAAAAGTAGACATTATTACTACCTGTTTTAGTGTCACGCTGGTAACTGAACCTCACATCATGTTAATACAAACTAATTTCACATTTGTTACCTAATGAGTGTGTCCAAGCTGAACATCCACCATATAGAACACAAGCAGAGAAAAGATGATGATGATGATGATGATGATCAGGAATGTCTCTGTTTACATCACTGACTCCCTCTGTCTCATCCACGTTAACCCCAGACTTCTTGTTGCTTTCACCTACGTCTGTGGTGTGTAAGAGACAGGAAATGAAACACCAATGGTAGATTCAAGAGTCGTGCAACGACAAGAAACAGGTTGATGGTCTAAAAACGGCACAATGAGAAGAAAAATATTGATCACGTCATCAAAAAGATTGAAACTAAAGTAACGAGTCTGGTTTGAAAATGTAAGAAGTAGAAAGATATTTGTGTGAAAAATATTATCTGAAAGTAAAAAGTTGTCCAAATAATAAATAGTGACATAAATTACTGATACCAGAAAAATCTACTTAAGTAACAAAGTATTTGCACTTCATTACTTCCAACAGTGTTTGGCATTAGCAACAGTAATACGAACATTAGTAGCAGCAATAGTAGTACTTATAGCAGCGGTAGTGGTAGTAAATAGAAAATAAAAGTAGATGATGTCCCAGCGAAAAGACCTGTTACTGAAAATGCAACGTTTCAGAATTCTGGGGAAAAAGGTTACCTGCTACAGAGCTCTGATCTCAACCCTATTAAACTTCCCTGGGATGAAATCGGAACGCTGACCGCACCCCGGGACTAATCACCCTACGAGAATGGATACAAATACTAAAAATCTAATCTGCTTTTTCCTAAATGTTTGACAGAAATTCCATCTTTTCTAATAATAAACAAAAAAATGTGTATGGCAGCTTCTTATCAATTAAACTCTCTTGAAGGAAACACAGACATCATGGTGGTTTTGTTTTTACCCTAAGAATAAGTTCAAAAGATTTTTTTATATCCCGGCAAAAAAGTAGGCACAGTGCAGGAGGGTCAGCATTCATACACTAAATATACTTTTTAATAAGGGTTCATGATTTATTGGAAAGTGATGCGTAGTGTGTTTTTGTTGTTATTCAAACGATTGTGGAGATGAAAACCAGTACTGCATTACCGTGATAAAATGAGGTGTCATGTGAATATGTGTATGTGGAGCTCTGTGTGTGTGTGTGTGTGTGTGTGTGTATGTGTAGATAAAATCCTCATAAAAAAAATCCCATATCAGTTTCCTTAATGTTGCTGCAGGTCACCAGATACAAGTACATATGTGTTTGTGTGGCTCGCTGCATGTTCACCTGAAGAACGATGTGCCAAAAAACCATTAACCTCCTGTGGTGCTTTCTACTCACCACACTGGAACATCAACACACACACACACACACACACACACACACACACACACACACACACACACACACACACACACACAGATCTTCAGTGCGCCATTTCATGCAGCAAAACTGAAACGGGGCAGCAAAAAAGCCCCGTCTCAGAGGAACCCGAAGAGATTGAGCACACAAAAAAAAACAGCTTGAAAAGGATCAAAAGAAAAAATGTAAAGAAATCATGCTGGTGTAGGGAAAAAGCACAATATTTCAACAGGAGGTCCATGTTTGTGGGAAAATTATCTCATATTTTTAAATATGAATGTCACCTAAGTGTGTGTGTGTGCACGTGTGTGAGGAGCAGATACAGTAGTCCATCATGGCGGTATCAGTGTGTATGCAGATGAGCGACTTGTTCCTCGCTGTTCTCCACCAGGGCTCTCAATAAGCGAGCAATTTTACCCCTTTGCTCGTGGCAAATCGGATTTGTTTATCTATTGTCCTCGATATTCGCTGATGGATGGTTGACTATTACAGTTGCTTTCCATTTTTCCAAAGTTTTTTTCCTGCTTTTGTTTATGTTCACATTCATAGCGAAGAACAGCCTATAAATACTCACTAACTCCATTACTTGACAGTTAGGATTTCTTTTAATATATACGTGATTGTTTGGGGTCCCCCTGTTTGTTTGGGGTCTCCCCCCCCCATGGCTCTGACAGTCGCTTTCGAAAAGAACTTCCGAAAATTGGCGCTGGCACTTTTGAAGTTTTTCTGATGAGGAAGTAGAAACAGACTGGAACACTTCCTCCTCCCCGTCCTCACCCCAGCTCTTCTTCCGCACGGCAGTTTATTGCTTTGGAGATTATGAGGTTTTCGCTTGGACAGCACCAATTTGCAAAACGGATCGTCCACTTCACGCGCAGTTTCTAGATGTAACTGTTAACACAAGCTGCTGATATCGAACCTCAATTCCGACTGGTTTTCTGTTCTCTGGCAGTATTGCAGAAAACTCAGGTTGATATTTATTGCTGTCGTTTCTATAGCAACAACTTCCGACAGAGTTCTATAGAAACCTGTGAAATTCTTTATCTTGTTTTTGTATAGAAATGACTACTCCACATTTGGATGGAGACACCAGTCTTAGCAACTTTATGTTTTTGACATCTTCATGAAAAATGGACCAGCACCATCTTACCTCAGAGACCTCATCACATCTCGCACTGCACCACGCTGTCTGAGATCCTCCAGCACTGCTCGACTGGTATCACCTTCTCTCAGAATGAGAGGTAAGTACACTTCAAGGCTCTTCTCTGTTCTGGCACCGAGGTGGTGGAATGAATTTCTCCTAGATGTCCGAACAGTGGAGTCTCTGGGTATATTTAAGTGACGGTTAAACTTAAATTAGCACTTTCCAAGTTGGTTTTTATAAATCAAGAGTTGTAGTCGGATTTATTTTAGTCTAACTGACCCAAGCTAAGTAGTCTAGCGTACCAGTGTAGATTTACTAATTGCTATAGACTATTGCACTTTTGTACGTTGCTCTGGACACGGGCGTCTGCTAATGTAAATTAAATGCCGCAAATGTAAATGTAAAAGTAAATGTAAATGTAAATGTAAGGCGTCTGACGAATGTCGTAAACGTAAAAGTAAAAATTCGGATGTATCAATACTTCTGTCCCTATAAAGTACATGCAGAGTTTTTACATTAGGTTTTTGAGGTTTCTGTTGTATTTTCAGTCGTTTCCTTTATCCAAAGACACCCAATACATTTGCGGCTGCCATCTGGGTTTACTGATTCCAGATAAGTAAAGTAAGTAATAAAGCACACAAGGCACATTGTAGGCAAATAATCGATGACAAAGTGTGCTGCAGCTCGGCATGAACCGGTCCTCGCTGTTCCAACCCTGAAGCTGATTGTTTTCCTATAACAGCATGTATTTGCTCCTTTTACACAACAGCCATTTACCAATAATTAAAAGCAGAATGAATGATTGATTTAAGTCAGATTGGAAAAAGTCCATGTGGAATAAACAAGCAAATACAGATTACACATAACCAGCAAAAAAAATCCAGAAAGCTTGCTGACAGTGTAAGTGGAGTGATTAGGAAAAACCCTGCAGGGAAACACCTGTGACATAATTCTTACACACACACACACACACACACACACACACACACACACACACACACACACACACACACAATTACCGCACAGGTGCTGAACAAAAAAATTCAAAGAGAAAAACACTCCAGAGAACGGATTTGTCCGAGCCCATTACCTGGGCTTGACTTTTCCGAATCGACTTTGCGAGAGAGGACGGAAGCTAACGTTACTGAAGAATTGATCGTCTCTGCACTTAAAGTGCCACAGGGTGCCCCGCTGCTGGGACCACCGTCTCTGTCCTCAAGATTCGATGACTCCACATGGGTTGCTTTTGCACCCGGGAATAAAACCGGATTGTGTCGGATTTGCGTTGCGTTTTGAAAACCTAAACAGCAACTCACCCACACGCACGATTTCACACGTGTTTTCGTATGTCATGTCACGTGCATTTATTATTTTGGTGCTTTTGTTTTTACAACGACCTTGACTGCTAGAAGGACGGAATATAAATCAATCATTTTTTATTTAGTTTTGATTCACGATGTGTGTGCGTGCATGTTTTGATGCCCCCTGGTGGTACGTCATGGTTTTTGCCCTCCTTTAATTCAAACGCTTTTTTATTTTTCATTAATACACAGCGTGCGCAAATATCACACGTTCCACATCAGCGGATGCAAACAATGAGCTGTAACGTGTTCAATTTTTCCTATTTTTCATGCTCCACCATTCTATTAGTTCTGTGTGCCCGTGTGTGTGCGTATATGTGAGTGAGTGTGTGAGCTTCGGGTTGCTGTTTACTTTATGAGCAGACTGAGACACTAGCACTAACAGGCTAATAAACTTCTCTTCCCAGCAGCTATATCAGCACTATTACGAATCCCCACGCAGCACCCCCACACACACACACACACACAGTCCCAGGGCTTTACAACCCTATTTACCGCCTAAGTCGACCTTCCTATGCACTCATACAGCTCAGACCCGGGTCCCTGAACCTTGTGGCTTGCCACCAACCCATCAGACGATCTGCCCCGCTCAAGCTACATCCATCCATCACCCGCCATCAATGCTGGAGGGACAGAAAAGTCAAACACAAGCTTAAACCACAAAGTAAGATGGATTTCTGAGTACACCGAGCTGTGCATATGAAATGCTTTATGAGACCTCTGGAGTCGTTAACCATTGAGCAACATCAAAACACAACTGCCTGGAAAATATTTGTATGTGTGTGTTTGTGTGTGTGTGTGTACACAAGAGATTGTTCAGCTGCATCAGACCTGCATCAGCGCTAAAGCACACCTACATCAACCAGCTAAAAAGAAACCAGTAAGAGAAAACTCTGGGTTTCTCTGTTTACACTTCAGTTACCACTGCTTTCTTGTTCATTTACTACACTCTGCACCTCGCCTTTTTAAGGACACCTCTACAGACGCTCGATCGTCAGCTGTCGCAAAGGTCATTTTGGTGCGGGTGTTGGCATCAGACAAGACAATTTCAGCATTTAAAAACCTCCTGAGACTTTTTAAATACAACAATCGAGTTTTGTTGCGAGCAACAAAAAACTTCTGGTGTATGTTTAAACCTCTAATAACAGGGTTTTTGCAGGTTTCACAAAGACCTTTTGAAACCATTAAGAATGAAACTTAAGACCTATATCACAACATCAAAAACACACACATTGTTAGCAACTGGCCTTAACCAAGCCCTAAATTCATTTTTTGGAGCATTAGAAGTAGCGTTACGTGGCCATCGGGAAAAACTAAGACCTGTTTAAAATGATTTAAGACCCAGGACAGCAAATGTAAGACTTTTTAAGGCCTTGTAGAAACCCTGAATAACCTCTTATTATCATCTAAAGACCCATAAATTTACTGAGCAACACAAGAACTTGGATAAGGATGGATTTGGACTGTATTAATATCAATAGTCTACTACAATGGCTCAGGACCACAGGCTACATTTAAGTGTCTATCACTGAACCCCTCAACAGTGATGAAACTGTAATAAATAGACGTTCAGTGCCACCCTGATGAAGATGGGATTCCCTTTTGAGACCGGTTTCTCTCAAAGTTTCTTCCTTACGCCATCTCAGAGTTTTTTCCTTGCTACGGTCGCCACTGGCTCGTGCATTAGGGACAAATTTATAATTATAAGGAATAAGCTTATACAATCTTTTAAAACCGTTTTATGTCCTTTGTTAAATGCACTTTACACATTGAAATGAATTGGAATGAGTTCATTAGAAACTGATGCGGGCTGACTGGTAAGACGACGATATAGCAAATAAAACGTTTTAGCGATAAAAAATTACAATAATTTGGATATTAGTCACTCCATTCTTCAAAGTAATTTCTCTGAAGTGACCCTGTATTTCTTTGCATTTTGAAGAACCTCCACCAACTAGATTACCGAAGAAAAACATCCGTCCTCATCCGATTTCATCGCACTCATCAGAAACACACATAAATAGACCGCAAGAACACTTGAGCCGCCGTCCTTTCGCCCTCAGCCTTTATGAGCGCCCTCTTGGCCTGTGTGCAAAATAATTATACTTTATATCGCTTTTTATACGACTCGCAAAAAAAACAAAGCTGCACGCCTGGAGCGCTGTGACCTAGAGCTCGTCCAAAACGCACTTACACGAGGCGCAATTGGCCGAGTCTCGCCCCGGGAAGATCGCCAGCGTGTGTTGGGTCAGCTCAGGTGCCAAAAGTTTCATCGCTCATGGGTGACCCTCTGGTCAATCTCCTGTGGATATTCCACCTCGGTGACAGATTGCGGCGACATCACCGGCACATCGGAGTAAAAGTACCAGGCCGGTGCAGCGATGAAAATGAAAATTTCTTCAAGAAAAGGTTCGATTTATGGGTTATGGTTGAAAATGTTATTTCAGGCATGCAGACCTGCAAGTCCGACTGTTATACTAAAGTCAAATACTTTAACATGAAATCATAAGTGTTTCACATGCAGGGGCGCCATAACAAGGGGAAGGGTTTGTGACGATTCTAAGGTTCTGGTCTCACACAGACCCAGTGGTACCTGCATGATTCTGGCATTTAAATTTGCCTCTTTGAGCAGAAACGCGGTGCTTCACAGAGGTTCTGACTCGTCACGCATCAGGTAGATGGCAAAACGCAAGCACGGCGCAGAGAAAATCAGGATGTCGAAAGTTGAAACTTGAAAAAAAGAAGAAAACAAGACTTTAAGATAAGTTTAAGACCCAGTTTAAAAACAAAAAGGTGATTTAAGTTCCCTACTTTGTGTTATAATTCTAAAGCTAGCCTGCAATGAACATAAAATAGAAACTCTATTACTCACCCTGTTGTTTTTTTTCACTGGAAGTTGTTACAGTATTTCCAAAAATCCATCTTTTTCCATGTAATCGAGCAATGGTAATAGGACAGCGTTAAACTTCAGAAAAGAGGGGAAAATGACCATGCAGCAATGAAACGAGTGACTAGAGGATTTGAAAGCCTTGGAAAAGCTTTCTGTATGGAGTTGCTTTACTGTATACAGTATGCATCATTTCAGTTAATTTAACTTTTTAAATGTAGTTCTTTGTTGTTTTTTACTGAATATTTAACAATTGTTATGCTTATTAATAATGATTGTTGTTAAATGAAGAAGATCAGATAATTGGGGCATGGGGCCCAGAGTACCAATTAGCCAGGGGCCCCAGAAACCATAGCGGGCGCCCCTGTTTACATGTGATTCTGTGAACAATATGCAATGATGTGAAACTCCTGCATAGTTTTTGGAGTTGTGTGCATGTGTGTGGATGGTATTTATGTATGTACTATACTTTTTTGTAGTCATAATCCGTCCAGCTTGTTTGTGGAATTGTACTGCGTATTCAAAAGATTTTATAAATAAATCCTTTCTGCTCATTGATTATGTAGGTTTAAGTAAAACTTTCATGGACCCCCTAATTTCAGATGAGCGATTATCGATGTAATCATTGGGCTTGAGTTTGAGAAAGCCGCACCTCTCTGCTCCACTGTCCATGATAAACAAACTAGCTTAATCACACTCTTGGTTCAAATGATGATTAATGGAAAACAAACGAACGTCACGCTGAGGTGCCTTTGATTTTCAGCGAGAGCCGCTGCGGAGGGATCGGTTCATGCTTGTCAAAGCTTGCTCTCCAGCTCTGTTCGAGCTCTCATCTCACTCACTCACACTGTCTGTCTCTCTCG
>NC_060902.1:16429272-16484272 GCF_014805685.1 Silurus meridionalis
TAAACTTTACATTCAGTACTAGTACTATTCAGCCCCAGACCCCATAATACACTCAGCGCCTTTTGTTTACCCTACACCCTAAACTTTACACTATGTACAATAACATCCTACCCCTTAACCTAACACTCAGTACTATAAACCCCAGTCCCTGAACTTTATGCTCAAGTGCCAAGTGCCTTTCCAATCACCTGTACCCTGTGCACCCTGTACTTTACACCCTAGACCTGATGTGTGTTAAATCCTAACACCTACTCTCCACACACATTTATTATGTTAATATCCTTACAACCTAAACCGTAAACTTTACACAATACCTTCATCCTTTATGTCCCCAATTTTTCTCTTAAGTGTTTGAACATTAAACTTTGTACCTTAGCAGCTAGGCATACACACACACACACACACACACACACACACACACACACACACACACACACACACACACACACACACAATCTCTTGGTAACACTCACGTTTAGTCAGTCACACTAACTGATCTTTTCTCACTTTACCTGCATATCAGGGTTTTATCTCACTTCCAAGCACTCCAAATTTCAAAGCACACTTTACACCCAGCTGTTCAGATGATAGACGTGCTCCCCATATGACGCTCATTTAGTTGTAATAGATGTTTTTCCCAAAATCCGCTATGTAAACAGCTCTCATCCAGGGTCAGTTAAATGATGTGCTAGTTTTCAATCTGAATTCATGAACATTGCACACCAATGGGTTTTCTCCAACTCCAACTGTTTTTTTTTGTTTGTTTTTTTCTCAAACCCTACAGTTAAAACAGTCAGTGAGCTTTTGGAGGAAGAGAGCGGTGAAGCCGAGTCATGAGCTGTCAATCAGGCAGCATCTCAGTGAATGGCAGGAAAGGAGTCCCAGGTGGAATAAAGCATTCATGGCAATCTCTGATACAAAGCAGGGTTCGGGATCAATTAAACTGCAAAGGAGAAACATCAGTGCTTCACCCAGAGAGACAGAGTGTGTGTGTGTGTGTGTGTGTGTGTGTGTGTGTGTGTGTGTGTGTGTGTGAGAGAGAGAGAGAGAGAGAGAGAGAGAGAGAGAGCAAGCAATCGAACAGAGGTGGTTTAATCTAAGACCGGAGTGAGATGAGAGGAGAGGAGAGGAAAACGATGAGAATGATGAGATGAGAAGTTGAAAGCATTTGAACCTTCGCTGTGTGATCCTCTATCTAGCTCTCCTGCACTACCTGAAATGCGAAGAGCTGACAGGGAACGCGTTCCATCTGGAGACCTCGCTCAGTCAGAAAACAAGCCACAGCAACCATCCTGTTCTTGTCCAGTTCAGTCCACCACATCACCACTGACCAGCTCTGTTTCCCCTATCCTGCTCTATTCTCACTAAAGCGAGAGAAGAGAAGAGAAGAGAAGAGAAGAGAAGAGAAGAGAGAGAAGAGAAGAGAAGAGTAACACTAGACCAGACGCAGCATCACACATTGAAAGGAATCTGACCAAGGGACGCTGCACCTCCAAGAGAAAAGATGATATCTCAATCCCGCTCACTCTTTTCTCTCTTCTCGTTTGTCTCGGTGTCTCTCATCCCACAAGGCCGCAAAGAAAAAGGCACAACTATGTCTGTCTGTCTACCCCAGTGCAGAGTCCTGTCTCCAGGTCTCTATATAATTAAAATAATAATAATAATAATAATAATAATAATAATAATAATAATAACGCGCTTCCTGTTTTCAAAGTGACAGAGAACAGATAGTGAGCATGGAGCGAGGCGCGTGCTGGTCAACGCAGACACGCGCAACACGCCACGGTCATGATCTCATTACTGCGCCAATTAACGTGCTGTAGGCCACGAGGGAGCCAGTGTGTGTGTGTGTGTGTGTGTGTGTGTGTGTGTGCCTGAGAGAGAGAGAGAGAGAGAGAGAGAGAAAGTAAATGGAATCACACCGCGCATGGGTGCTTTCCTTATTAAACATTTGCAACTTCGTGTAATTGCACGATATCACATGTCGTCATAAGTATTACCCGTAAATTACTAAGCGACCGCGCGAGCTTCGAATGAATACGTCATACCCACCTAAAGACAAGTGTTACTCACGGAAACGTCATTATTTATGACATGACGGCAAAGCAACAAAAATAAAGTGATCGCCGATAATCTATGACCCCATTCATAAGAAGAACGACATAGAGACAGAGAGAGACAGAGAGAGAGAGAGAGAGAGAGAGAGAGAGAGTGCGTGTGTTAAAACTGGTGATCAGTATGTGCCAGTACCTCACGTCCTGTACTTTTTCACGTCGCTCTCGGCGGTAGACAGCGGTGCAGGATGGCACGGTTGCGAGTCGTGCGCGCGAGAGTTCACCGGGCTTGATCCTCCCGCGCGCACTTCGTCCGGAACAAAGCGCGAGGAAGAGACGGAGATGGTTAAAAAAAAAAAAAGTAATCAAAAATAAAATGCAGCGCGCGAGGGAGAGGGGATAAAAGCGCAAAACTACGAGCGTTTGTTCGAGCGCGCGCGGTCTCACCGGGTATAATCTCCCGAGCGCAGCGCGGCACGGCACGGCGCGGCGCGGCGCGTCTTCCCTCTGCTAAAACCCTGAACTATAGGGAATGTTCTCCGGTGAAACACGGCAACATTTTATTCCCACGTTATAAATACAAACTGGTTTTAAAGCACATATCGAAAGGGGGAAAAACAGCACCGTGTGTTTGCGGGCGCGCGCCGCGGCTTAAAGTTTTCCCAGACGTGAGGAAAATAGATACAAAATTATTTTACAGATTGGAAATAAAAATAAAATAAATAAAAATCTGCAGACTTACCGCGGGGTCTTAGTTGAGCGGGTGCACGCTCGCGCGTTTCCACTGAGCTCGTGCGCTTTCTGCTCCACGGGGCCGCCGCTCCATCGCGCCTGAAACTGAGCGCGAGAACGGAACCGATCCTGCGGTGCTCGTAACGCGCTCTGCGTGTGTGTGTGTGTGTGTGTGTGTGTGTGTGTGTGGGGGTCTCGTGTCTTTCCTTTTTTTTTTCCTCCTTATCCAAAAATCTGACCGCGATCAAACAACCAAAAACCGGTTGGATAAAACGCGGTCAAAAAAAAGCGTTACGTAGAAAAAAAAAAGAAGAAGAAGAAGAAACGTCTCCGTTCAGCATAAAGAGAGGAAGTTAAATCCGTACAAGGAATAAAAAAAGAAAATTAATAAACAGTAATAACGTTAGGAAACAAAAGAAACGTGTCCAGTCGCGTCCAGGAGTCTTTACCGGTTGTCTCGCGCTGTCCGCCGGTAAACAGCGCCGCGTTTCGCGATCGATTCTGACCAGATTTTAGGGATTTTTTTTTTTTGCGCGAACTCTCCGCTCCACACCGCGCGCGCACCGCCTCCTCAGCGGATCTTCTTTTCCTTTTTTTTATTTCAGCTCGCCGCGATTAGTGACGTCATAACCCTTGAGGCGTTGAAGTGAACCGGTGTTTGGGGCAACAACAGAAAAACCGACACGCTGTTAAAACCCCGAGTGTGTGTGTGTGTGTGTGTGTGTGTGTGTGTGTGTGTGTGATGATGTGTGTGCGAGACATTTTGTCATCATCAGTCGGATTGACATGTGCGCGGAGTCTATTCTTTCTATGCCTCTTTCTATATTTCTCTCACTCTCTCTCTCTCTCTCTCTCTCTCTCTCTCTTTCTTTCTATTTCTCTCTCTCCCGTTTTCTCTCTCTCTCTCTCTCTCTCTCTCTCTGTTTTCTATCTCTCTCTCTCTCTCTCTCTCTCTCTCTCTCTCTCTTTCCTTTCTTTCTATTTCTCTCTCTCTCTCTCCCTGTTTTCTATCTCTCTCTCTCACTCTCTCTCTCTCCCCTTTCTTCTACTCTCTCTCTCTCTCTCTCTCTCTCTCTCTCTCTCTCTCTCCCCTTCCTCCTACTCTCTCTCTCTCTCTCTCTCCCCTTCCTCCTACTCTCTCTCTCTCTTCCTTTCTTTCTATTTCTCTCTCTCTCTCCTGTTTTCTATCTCTCTCTCTCTCTCTCTCTCTCTCTCTCTCTCTCTCTCTCTCTCTCTCCTCTCTCTCTCTCTCTCTCTCCCCATCGTCCTACTCTCTCTCTCTCTCCCCACCCCTTCCTCCTACTCTCTCTCTCTCTCTCTCTCTCTCTCTCTCTCTCTCTCTCTCTCTCCCCTTCCTCCTACTCTCTCTCCCCTTCCTCCTCTCTCTCTCTCTCCCCTTCCTCCTACTCTCTCTCCCCTTCCTCCTACTCTCTCTCTCTCTCTCTCTCTCTCTCTCTCGGTACGTGATGGAGTTTTTAACGCGCAAAAGATCTCGATCGGTCGATTTCTTTGAAGTTACATCTCGTTACAGCCTCGCGCTGGATTCCGTGAGACGTTTGTGTCATGTCAGAGATGATGATAATGATGATGATGATGATGATGATGATGGTATCGATACTCAATCACACCTCGAATGTACCGCGCGCGTTTTTCCATCAATTGCAGATCAAACTTTGATTGACACGCGGGCCGCGTCCCAAACCACAAGCTATAGGCTACGCGCGCGCACACACACACACACACACACACACACACACACCACAGAAAGCTAAAGTAATAAATATGTAATAAACTCCAGGCTGTTAGACTAAAATTCTAATAATTTAGTGTGTGTGTGTGTGTGTGTGTTTAAATATCCAAAACTCCACTTCCGTTGAGGTGCTGAAAATCCCTGTACTGTATATCCGCCACAGAAGAATCGGTCTCTTTCCCATCGCAGGTCCTACTGAGAACATCATGAAGGAGAACCTAGCAAGTGCTTCATACCTTAGTGCTTTTCTTCTCCAACACACCTGAGTCAGATGAGGTATGATGATGAACCAGGTGATTAACTGAGTCAGGTGTGTTTAAGGAGGAATTTTTAAATTGTGTTGTGACCCCTTTCTCAAAGTTTCAGGACCCTTTACTGCTCCTTAAACCTGACCTTCTGAACGATGGTAGAGCTTGATATGCTGTTTGTAAATTATTTAGATTGGTTATGTGATTATCGAATGAGATCAGATTTGAGAAATTCAAAGGGGATTAAGTACAAAAAAACCCAAAAAGGGTTTCCATAATAAAATCTCGTAAGGACGTTGGAGCTCAGGTTTAATCTGGGCTTTAAAAAGAAACTATTTCACAAGGTTTGAGGCCTGGTCTTCAGTAATCACTGCAAACTTCTCCTGGACACCAACATGATTTTGAACAAAGCACCACTGAAAGCACTTTTTTTCTCCACTTGAACCATTGATTTTTTCCACTAATTGGACGGATCATTCGCCAAATAAAACACAGTGAGTGTGATCCTAAATTTGGAAATTTATTTCACGTTAACACCAAAAACGCTTCTTGATAGAAGTTCCTGAATGTTCCTTCTCATGTAGAAGGAGGTGCTTTTCCTCAGGTGCACTTTTTTTTTGTCTTTTTTTTTTTTTAATCCTGATTTGGCCTCCTAAAGTATAGCAGCACTATTATTTTTCCCCCTGCTGAATATCTTTTTTCAGGTCAGACATTTAATGCACGCCTTATAAAATATTAACCACAAACAACCTTGCGATGCTCTTTCACTTTTTATTCCTTTTTATGACTTGTTTTCCCAAGGCCAAAAACATGCTGTCCAATTTCTCATTTCATCTGGTACCTACTTAGAGGGATTTTGGGAAAGGGGTTGTGTATTGTGTGACAACATGGCAAAATATTTCCACAGAAGTGCACAAGTTACATGAGGACCACACGTGTGAGTCACGTGAACCTCTCGGAAAGTTTTTTTTATTAACGGTCGCTCCTGATTGGTCCGTTTCAGGATTCTTTTGCAATAGATTTCTGCAGTCTGTCAATATACATCATGAGCCATCATCAAGTCATTGGTTTTTTTAAATTAATTACAACTTTGTGGATTAGAACCAACTGTATTAAATGGTAAAACCACTTGGGAAATATTAAGCCAAGTAACGTAGCTACTGAATACATTTCTCCAGCCCTTTATACACAGTGTGTATGTAATTAATACATATTGAGCCTTAATACACACGTTAGCTACTATTAGCCACTAGAGATTATAAAAACATAGCTACTACATTTCTCTTGTATATTTATTCCACAGCAGCCTTTTTTTTTTTATAGAGTATTGAAGTGAGTGTTGTATAAATATATATAAATAAGCTTATTATAGTAATAAAATTGTAAAATATTTGTGCACTGCTATGACAAGTGTATCGTGTCCCTTCCTTCCTCATGTAAAAATTCATTTCTTCATATTCAGTATACAAACTGGTCCCTGAATCTTGTCTGCACGCACACACACACACACACACACACACACACACACACACATACGATTCCTATTAGTTCCCCCCTCGCTCAGCTCCATGGTGTCCTATATGATGCGTGTCCTTCCCAAAAGAACAATTACGAACTGCTTTGTAATTCAAGGCTAATGATTTGCATGTCCCCATATTACCATATGTCCCGTAATACCCAAGACCACCACCCCCCTGTACGATGACACAAAGCGTCTCGGCTGATCCAGTAGATTAGATTTAAGAGGTACGCATCTGAGCCGATTTACTGAACATCCTTTCACAAGGCCGCCGTTGTGCTCAGCGCTCGGGGATTAAAGATCTGTTTTTTGTCTTTCGGCGTCGATGTAACATTATAATCACTGCGGTCTATAAATCGGACTCGACCGAACACGGTGTGTTTAACACTCCAGCGAAAAGGGGATCGCTGCTGCGTCACGGACAGCGGCAGGCCGCTCACAAGTGCAGCAGAATCACAAGCAGAATTACACGCAAGTCAATAATATTGTATTGTTTCATCAGGAAAAGCAGCAGTCAACGAACGTCTGTGAAAAGATCTGCAAGGGGGTTCTCCACCCTGAAAGTATTTTATGAGCAACTTCTTAAAACGCTGCACCGGGAACATTTATCAGAGCCTCACAGTTCCACGTTGTCCCTCTGTTTCTGAGATTTAAACATTTTATTATACAATGTCACGATGGTTGTGCTGTAGAGGCTCTGATTTGAAAGCCACTGCTCTAGAACATCTCATTGCACATATAAATCCTAGTCTAAGGAGCCCGAAAAAAGTGCTCAGGCTTAATGACCAGGTGTGATGTGTTACAGCTGGATACATAGAAATCATTAAACTGTCCTGGATATTGGACGAACATCAGACAAATGATGAAGAGGGTCACGTGTATATTTGGACATGACTGCACAACACATCCGATCAAACCTGGGAAAAAAGGTAACTGTTTACATGAACAGCGTCGAGAACAAATCAGTGATTAATATCTTTACACGCTTTACATCCCAGCATTGAAAAATATAGAAGGATCAGCTGCCTGACGCAGGGAAAGCACTTAAAGACTTTATCCTAAAGCAGAACAATGTCGCAGCTCATCAGTCTTCATCGCCAAGCATAGCAAAACAGAGTAGACGCCTCATCCTGTCTGTTCTCTCTTATAGAACGTGTCAAATAAACAGCCACCGGTTTGCAATGTACATAACTGCAACCTTGCACTTGACGTCACGGTTACGACGTCATGGCACAGCGATCGCTTTGAGACCGAGAAGATAAAAGACTCTACAGTGCAGACATTTCTATTTCACCACCAAAGTAGACACAAAGAGAAACCTTTGTTTGTCCAAATCCAATCAATATTTCCACATTTATCCTCTGAAAAGTGCAGGTTTTCTTCACGCCTACACACGATCTGTTATTTCCGTCTCTATGAAATGAGATATAAATATAAATACACACCGCATATGACAGCATAAAAACTAAACGTGAGTCAAATCAGGGGGAAGGGCTGAGAGGTTGCAAGAGAAGAAAAATCAGCTGAGTCTGAAGCGAACTGCTCGCTCTTTATTCCTTCTAATAGTGACACGCAGGTGGATAATAAAAGTGGAGCCGAGCTGTTCATTTAGGCCACCGAGAGCGAAAAAAAGGACCGACGTACACTTTCTGACTGATTCCAGCAATAAACCGAGAGGCAGTTTTAATCCTGTACAGCACTTTATAGTAGCACCATTATCATGTCTCATCCTGGCAGCATGCAGGACTGACATTTATAAGAGAGAGAGAGAAAAAATGCATTTTGGGGAAAATTTTGTAATTTATAAGAACTTGGGGATGTAGAACATCCTTTTTAAGTAAAATATAATACATATAATATTTAGACTCACCAACAACACTACATTTGAACTTTTTCAGTAGGAAACTATTTTGTAGAAAAAAACTATTCTAAATTGATTTTCGCAACCAATCTGGCGTTGGACTCAGACACCATTAGGAAAAGGTCATGATAGTTGAGTATATCATCAGATCGGTCATCAAAAGTGTAGTGGATTTAAACGTAGGCTTTCATTTTAACACCGTGAAATACAAAGGCCCACGCAAGAAATAAATACAGGGTGGGCCATGAAAAAGGAACACACCCCCAACACCGTCACGCTCTTTGGAGGAGGCCGCAGCCCCATGCTCTCTGTCTGCCGACTGTCTGGTGACAGAGGTGGGCTACTTTTCCATGACCCACCAGTTTAAGGTGTAAGTATTTTATCTTGGATGGAGGACAGAACTTGACATTTAACACCACCCAGGACTTTTATATTCATTTTAATAATGTTTATAGACTCAAAATAAAGTGGGGGGAGGGGGGGGGGGGAGCTCTGTATTGGTCTGTTATATTGAATATAATGCATTATAAACCAAAACAAACTGTCCAGTCAAGCCGTATAAACTCGGTTGGATGACCTCGGTCATCTTTTCTGTGTCAATATGAAAAACTGGCAAGTCAAATCCTGAATTTCTCACTGTGCTCAGGGAAAACACGCCCTTTTTAAAGATCATTCGTGGTGTTTTACTGCCATCTAGTGGCCGCTAAGAGTTTTACAGTCTCCAACTCGAAGACAAAGCAGCATGAGGGTAAAAATGGTGGTGTGTTTTTAAGGTCACGCAGATTAATGATGGTGACAGTAAGAGCTGGACTCGTGCCCTTTGCGCTGCTCTCATAGCTCATATCGAGCAGAGAAAGTAATGCTATCCCGAATGGGATCGCAAGCACAAGCAGTCCAATTAATAATTTTTAGAAATTACACACACACACACACACACACACAGCAGAAAACTTTTCTGCCTTGAGATCAGCTTGCTCTCAAACTATTGATTTGAAAGTTCATAAGCATTTTTCAAGGTGAGAAAAAACAAAAACAACTAGTTTTTCTTACTTCTTTTATATATATAACTTCATTTTAAGTTTTAAACACATTCATATGCACATTCTAGAAAATAATATTCAAGTTACATCCTTTCTTTCGAAATGCCAGAAATACTGACCCGCCAAAGTGGCACATTTTACACTTTCAGTTCCTCAGCAGGATCCTGAAGCGATGTAAAGCAAAACTCCAAACTGTTATGATCTCCTCTCCATCTGGATGAGCGTCTTCTTATTAATACACAGAGTATTAAGAGAGAGAGAGATTTGAGAGAGTAGATTATATTTTGTCTATTTCTAGACACAGTGACTCATATTTGAGATCTACTTGCAAATCATTTCATGCAATTTCAATTAAATATATACCAATAGGCTGATGGATCATCAATATTTTTTTATTCTTACTTATAAATATCTTGTCATCGTGTCTAGAAATAGGCCTAATGAATCAGTCGATGCCGAGATATTCACTTTATATAAAGGCAACACTTTTATTCAGCACGTCCCATGATTTTTTTTTTTTCAGTCAAGCCTTCTTCAGTCAGAACCAATAAACTCTAGATTATCTGTATTATGTGTGGACGGTGATTAAAAAAGAAAACCTGGAGTATTTGAGAACAGAATAAGATGGTGATAAAAACAAATATAAGCTGCTTTGAATCTATAATTAAAGTATTGTCCTATTTTCAGTCAATTTTAAAGGGAACATTAAAAGTCCCTAGAAAAAATTACAAATTCAAAGTGAGAAATAGGACAAAATTGCAGCCAAAGTCTTTGTAAACGAAGCACGAAACTTGTAAAGCATGTACCTGAGCACATCTACACACGTGACCTACACTGGAGCTAATGTAAAATAAATACTAGGTCAGCAAATCTATTAAAATGCTAACAAATATGCAAAAACAAAAACAACCCAGCTTGATGCGTGTGTAAAGCACAATCAGCACACAATACTGTAAATACACAATAAACACACACACTTTCTACGAAATTGCACTAAGCACATGCCGATCTTTCCTTTACCAAATCCTGATATAAATCTCTATCGTGGATTACAATACAGCAGGTTTTTTTTAATGCTACACAGTTCAAATATTTCTGGGTTGGAGATTTAAAAACTGCGCACATCTGTCTAATGTAATTTCTCAAAAACAATACCGGATCTTAAAACACTCATCCAGCACAAAAACAAACAAACCAATAAAACACGCAGCAAATAGGAAGCTGCTGCGTGAATGCAGAGGAGCTAAAATCCTCCATATAGGATAATATTATAATTATGTTGAGCATTTTTGTAACACTGATTTTTCTGGTTTCTCTTTTAAACTGACCTAAATAATATACTACTTATTTTTTATTTAATTTCTAAGTTTTATCGCTTTTCAAGCTTCATAATGTGGTAGTAATATTTTACAAGATTGTCACGTACTATACAGAAATAGTACACTATATGGACAAAAGTTTGTGGACACCTAAACACAAGATTGCTATGTTTTTTTTGTGCATCCCATTCCTCATTAAGTCCACATTTGCTGTTATAATGAGTTCCACTTTTTTTAAGAAAGATTTTCCACTAGATTTTGGAGTGTGCTTGTAAAGATTTGTGCTTCATTCCAAAAGAGGTTCAGTAGGGTTGAAGCCAGAGCTCTACAGCAGGTCAAGATCTTCTACTAGAACCCAATTTTAGCATATCTTCATGAAGCTGGCTTTGTGCACGTTATACAATTGTGTGCCTTCAGGTGTCCCAGGCGTCAGAATACTTTTGGCCATGCAGTGTAAAATATGTCTATAATGTAACATCTGAAAATGAGTTCGGTTGGAGGATATTTCAGTCATTTCAAGCGTTAATTTGTGAGGATTGCTGCATCGGTCCTATTGAGAAGATGAAGAGAAATTCTCGACCATCTCGACCTTTTCCAATCCTGTCTTTAAAACCCTGTCTTTAAACCTCACAACCACTGAATTCATCAAATCGCTCTAAAATGCAAAATGAATAAATACTTCTTCATTAGGTGAAGGTTATGAGCTGATCCTGGATCAGCACTGTGTAGTACAGCCCTTTTAACGGTGTAAAGTTCTAAGCGTTTGAGTCTAGTGTCTGTGAGTGTGTGTGTGTGTGTGTGTGCACGCTACAGCTCATCTCGTCTCCTGTATGGAACGCCATGCTCGGTGTCTCTGCACGTGGTCTGCAGCCAGCATCACCAAGCGCATGAACTCATTTGGGTCAAAGGTGTAGTTGGTAAATTTCGGGTGATCTCCGAGTGTAGGATGGTGTCCCTGTGACATACACACACAAAATAATCAAAACCTGACACTTCCACATATCGAGGGAGTGAATGACTGGAAGGAATGAAGATATTTCTTAAAGTATGCTGAAATAAGTAGAACAGTTAAGTAGATCATATCTTTAGAAAATTTTATATTAAATGTAAAACACACACTCGCATACACATCTGTATTACCCGAATGGGGTTTAACATATGTAAACTATTTATTGCATTTTTTTCCATTTTATTTCATCAATTTAATTTGTGCCAATCTAATGTATTACTCAATTTAATCAATATAATAAAATGTATTGCATTAGTTGGATTTATTCTATTTTTATAATAATATTTTATATATTATTTAACCATGCAGAAATTTTATTAAAAATAGTTTTAAAAATGTAAAATGTTTAAATGTAATTAACCGAGGAACAAACCGAACTGTGAATTTTGTGTACTGTTACACCCCTAATATATATATATATATATATATATATATATATATATATATATATATATATATATATATATATATATATATATACACAGCTTATAGATTTTGTAGCAACTGGTTGACTAGTGAGGAGAGTGTGTTGAGAAGATGAATGAGGTAAATGAGAGAGAGAAGGGTGGATGGTGTGGAGATGGTGAAGCAGGAAGTGGATAGGATTAGTAAGAAGTGAGAGCAGCTATTAAGAGGATGAAGAGTGGAGAGTCGGTTGGACCAGATGACATGGCGGTAGAAGCGTGGAGATGTTTATGATGTGTGTTTTTTTATGAATGCGGAGTATAAGAATTTAATAAATAAATAATTACAAAATAAATAAATAAATAAAATGATTCAATAATTAATTTAATAATATCTAAAGTCATCAGACATTTAGATGACATCCAGATGTGTGTGTGTGTGTGTGTGTGTGTGTGTGTGTGTGTGTGGTGTCTAACCACCTGCAAGAACATCTAACAACTTTTTTATTTTGAGCCTCTGCTTCATCATACCTTATCCTGAGCGAACACTTTGTCTGCTCTCTGCCAGGTGAGGTAGTGAACACCCCGGAGACGAGCCAGATCGCGGTAGCAGCCTTCGTCCTGGCAGTTATAGCTACGAAAAAACGAGACAGAAACAGTGTCACATTACCTCCTAAACACATTTCTAATGAAGTCTATTAAAACAAACATTTTCTAATTTCATTTTGGACAAAAGACCCGAAGAAGCCCAAGTGACCATTGTGAGCTCATTTACTAATATCAAATAAAAAATAAATAAAGATCAGCAACACGGAGCAGTTTGGTATCAGATCATCACGTACAGCTCGAGTATAACGGCCCAGTCTGGGAGGAAGAGCAGGTGTGTCAGACCAGCTCCATGCATCCCTATAAAGATGTCCGAGTTATGGGTCACCCTGATCTGCTCCAGAAATGGCATATCTCTGCAACACACACACACACACACACACGGAAATACCCAGAAAGACGTGCAATCAATCAGCTGTCACTCAGCGTCATGGTGGAGATAAGAAGCAGGATGCCTCTGTCACTCACTTGTACTTGTAATCCACCAGCTTGACCTCAAATAAAGCCACAGTCTTCAGGGCGTTTATGAGCTACACACACACACACACACACACACACACACACACACACACACACACACACACACACAGTAGGGGATCAGGAGGTGATTAATGAGAACTGAAGGCCTTATGGACAGAAGCCAAACTAAATCAGGGATTTATTCCAAGAGCCAACTGCAAATAAGAGTTTAAATGCACAGTTAAGGAACTGGAGTGATAAATCAATGAGCCTTAGACAGAGACAGATAGAGATTGTGTGTGTGTGTGTGTGTGTGTGTGTGTGTGTGTGTGTGTGCATGCACACTCTCACCTCCTTCTGGTTTAATATCCTACGATACTCTGTGCTCCGAGCCAGCAGCGTGACCCGGATTTGGTCGTCCTGCAACCCAACACAGCCAGAACAATGTGAAGTGACAAATGGTCATTAGTAGATTATAATCATCCATTATGACTGACTCCATGTTCTACCTCTAACTATCAATCAATTCAGGTTCCGGTCAGGCCTAGATTACAATCTGAGTATGGCTTTGTGAAGGATTCAGCCCATGCCTGCACACTAGGAGTTTATTTCTTTATACAGCGCTGCCCTCTAGTGGTCATTTTGTGGTGGCGAGCTTTAATTAAAGCACCATGGTTTTCAAGATATTTCAGATGCTGGAGAAGTTGATTGTGTGTGTAGTTATGGATTTTGGTGAGATGGAAGGAATTGGATGTTTGCACAGGAAAATAGGTCTTCTCAGGTCACATGACAGACAGATAAAATAATAGGTAAATGCATGGCTGAATAAATAGATGAATGGGTAATTGAATGGATGGATGGATAAATGGATGGATGGACAAATAGTGGACAGATGTTTGTACAGCAGCAAAGATAAGTGGATGAATATCTAGTTGGAAGCTTGAATCAACAATTAAATGGATGGATAGATGGATGGGTTGACTGATGGATGCTACTTCTTCCTCTCAGGTCCCTTGAGCATCTGATTTATCATTATCATTCTTTCTGTTCACTACACTGTGTGTGTGTGTGTGTGTGTGTGTGTGTGTGTGTGTTAGTTACCCTGGGTCCCTCCTGTGGGATGCTGAGTCGGTGGAGGACATGCTGAGAAAATGCTCTGAACATCCCCTCACTGTGACAGTTTGCAATCTGTCAGTCACACACACACACACACACACACACACACACACACACACACACACACACAGAGTCAGGTTTCAAACACATTACCTCGAAATCATTTGTAGATTCAACCCAGTTGCTCTCAGCCATGAATTTAAAGACCTTTTTGCGATAGCGACAGATGCATCAGGACACTTCACATGCACACGTAACGTTGCTCACGCCTGCATTTCACGCTTCAAATCCCAAAAAAACTATACATGAACAAACAGCCATGTGTATGTAGAAGAGGCGAAGCAGAGCAGCTCTCACAACCGTGACTTTAATACATATAAAACAAATGCAATCCTCACAATTCGAGATTCAGAATTGTTGTGGTTGCATGAAGCCAATCCAGACATGAGATGAGATTTTTTTTTAAGACATCTTTTTTAAAAGCTTCTCACCAGGGGTGTGTTGTAGAACAGGCCGTACCTCATCCGTGGTAATAGCGAGAAGAACGCATCCCTGAAACACACCTGTGATGGACAGAAGATATTAAAAACACCACAAAAACCTGCCATTGTGAAGCTTTGTTATGGAAATTCTCTCAGTGAGGGTTATGTAGGGAAAAATGTATATATTTATAAGTGATTTTCTTAATACGATATTTTCCATTCTTTAAATCTGCATTCTTTAAAATATATATTTGGACTCCGGTTCACTCTCAGTGCATCTCCTCACTCTCCGATCCTAACGAGGCTTTAAATGAGTGCTTTATTAAAAGAAAGTGCACCTTTAGTAAAGACGTTCATCCTATAAACAAAATAATAGATTATAGATTCATAGTGATTCAGGAATCACTTAAGAACAATAACAACAATAACAATTATTATATTTTTATTGTTATTATTATTAAGTCCCTCTAAACTCATTTGTTTTTCACTAGAAAGATTTTGAACTTCATAAATTAAGAACATATAAATATAGATAAACAAAAATGTTTAATGATGGATGGACGGATGGATGGATGGATGGATGGATGAATGGATGGATGGATGGATGGATAGCATAATGAATTAACAGATTGGTTAATGGATGGATGGATGGATGGATGGACAGCTTTATGAATAAACTGCCTTGTGGGTAGATGGATAGATAGATGGAGGATGTATGGATGTATGGATGAATAAACTGCCTTGTGGGTAGATGGATGGATGGATGGATGGATAGGTGGATAGATAGATGAATGGATGGATGGATGTATTGACAGACAGACAGACAGCATAATGAATGAACAGATGGGTTTAAGGATGGATGGAGGAATGGATGGATGGACAGCTTTATGAATGAACTGCCTTATGGGTAGATAGATGGAGGGGTAGATGGATGGAAGGATGGATGGATGGGTTTAAGGATGGATGGGTTAATGGATGGATGGACAGCTTCATGAATAAACTGCCTTATAGGCAGATGGATGGATGGACATATTGCTTTCATTTAGCACTTTTGAGATTTTCTTTTACATTTTCTTTAAAAGAACAATTCAATTAATAGGAAAATACAAATTGTAAATTAAATATAATAAACCTCTCCTTTCTAACTAGTGTGATATGTTCAGTGCACTAATAATTCTGGAGCTGACAGCAGATGGATGAACAGATGAAGAGTCAGACAGACAGATATATAAATGGATGTGAGGTTTTTAATCCTCTCAGGTGCTGTATGGACGTTCAGTATGAGTCGTACAGTCCAGAGATACAGTACAGTAAACACATTATTAATATATATGATGATTATGTAATGTGGTTTTATTAGAGAACAGTGAAGGATCTTACCCTTTTCGTGTCGTAGGTTTTCAGGTGTATGACGTCGTAATCAGTAAAAGCTCGCCACGTTTCGCTGAACAGGTCTCCATAGCCATAAAAACTCTACAACGCAATAAATAAATATACTCAAAATGTATACAACAATGTAAAACTTGTTGCGCTTAATTTCTGCAAGATCGATTAATTAAATATGGATCTAATGGAAGACGAGCGTCCAGCTAGCCGTCTCTCAGGTTTATTCCAAATGTAATCAACTAAATGAGAGATATCCGGCGTTTAATGAGTGGAGAGTCTCTAAAGAACGGAAAAAATGGTTTGTATTTCACCTTATCTATAATATTCTGCCGACTCATGCTAGCACTATCAATTTAGCCACCTTGTTTTCGTGCTGAAGGAAATTCTTTCCATCTGATTATTCTTTTCAGAACAGGAAGAACAGATTGAGGAAAGGAAGTCAGGATAAGGTTGATTCATAAATCATACAGTTTTACACCCCTTTCGTTTCCTCTCAAACCCTTACAAAGGCTCTAGACCAAGTTTCGTTTGAAGCTTAGAAATCAGCCCCAAGCTCTGTTTTTACTTATTTAATTATGAAGAAACAGACGCCTTGTGAAAGACGGTTTTTGCTCTGAGCTTCACACAATTGATCTGCCTGATGTTGATGGTGAAACTTATCATGTGAAAAAATTCTGTGCATAGTTACATATTCTGGGCTCTTCTCTTCTTTTTACCAGCACACTGCCATAATTACTAGAATATCTCAATTCACTAATGGACAAAATGGGGTGCGTTCATGCACACGTTTTCACAGTTACGTCACTAAACGCCTTCTCTTTTCCTTGTGCTTCATTACATATAATAAAAAAAGCTACAATATGTCCTGCACATAAAATCACAATTACGCGTATATCTATTTCTCAAGGACATTTTCTCATTGTGGACTATGTTCAGGATTTTTTTTTTACTGAGGTTAAAATTAGGTGTAGCATAGCTTTAATCCTCATAGGCATTATATATTATGTGTGCATGTGTGTGGCTGTGATACCGTGTCCCACATGACGATGGCGATGTCTCTGCTGAAGGAGTTGTTGAGGTGCTGAGAGATGTACAGGTTGACAAAATCGCAGAAGTGATGGTACATGTTCACACCTGAAAAAGCAAGTGAAAAGTATGATGTTTTTGTGAATGAAACTCATTTATCTCATAAATGTGTCTCTGCATTTTTTTATCAAGATGGCTGTACATGTACAACGTGAGACCCAGCGTCTCTCCAACAACCATCAGAGTATTCACCAATAGATCTTATATACATATATATTTTTAACATACTTGAGCAACAAAAAAAAGTTGTATGCATGGATGTATCTACCTACCTACTTACCTGCTTACCCACCCCACCCCACCCCACCCCACCCTGTCTGTCTGTCTGTCTGTCTATCTGTCTGTCTGTCTGTCGCCATCCATCCATCCACTTGTTTTTATTCCCAGCCTCTTTGGACACCACAAAACCTTCCAGAGTGCAGAACTACTTACACCAATGTTAGAAAATCTACAAATTGGAGACAGACATTATGTTGAAAATGTATCTCTTGAAACATTTCACAAGACACAGTGCTCCTGAGACAAAGGCTGTGATGAGAACCTCGTTTCTACTCTCATTCTACAAACCACAAGCGACTCCCACCTGCATCCAGCTTCATGAACACTGTGGGCCTCTCGATCATGACGTCACAGTGCCCGTCATCTATGGGGTGAAAGTCGAGCTCCGTGTACGTCTGCAGCTCGGCAAACCTGGAGATAGAAGGTCACGGGTAATCCAAGATGGCGCCGGGGCCAGAACTCGTGAATGGAAAGTTTGGACAGCATCATACTAACCAGGACTGCAGGGGGCTCTTGTGCTGCCCTTCTGCCTTCAATGCCCTGCTGTTCAGTCTGCAGTGACCCCCAACTTCTCCTTTCTGTAGGAAATCTTCATTAAACCTGCACACACACACACACACACACACACACACACACACACAGAGAGAGAGAGAGAGAGAGAGAGAGAGAGAGAGAGAGAATTACATTTGGCCTGTATGAGGAAAACAATACAAAGGAGGAGTGGCCGGGGTCAGGGTCTGTATCAGGCCTCTGTGGCAATTAGATCAATTAAGTAGGTGTGGCCTTCTGTCACAAGCAGTAAAGGAGGTGTGGTCTAAATTAGTCAGTCCTACTGAAGGAGGTGTGGCCTCAGTGTCAGTCAGTCTTAGTGAAGGAGGTGTGGTATAAATTACTCAGTCCTAATAAAGGAGGTGTGGCCTTATTGTCAGTTAGTCCTAGTGAAGGAGGTGTGGTCTAAATTAGTCAGTCTTAGCAAAGGAGGTGTGGCCTTAGTGTCAGTCAGTCCTAGTAAAGGAGGTGTGGTCTAAATTAGTCAGTCTTAGCAAAGGAGGTGTGGCCTTAGTGTCAGTCAGTCCTAGTAAAGGAGGTTTGGTCTAAATTAGTCAGTCCTAGTGAAGGAGGTGTGGCCTTAGTGTCAGTCAGTCCTAGTGAAGGAGGTGTGGCCTCAGTGTCTGTCAGTCAGACAGTCAGTCATAGTTAAGGAGGTGTGGCCTCTGTTGGAATACATATGTATCAAATGAAAAAGTCTGCTTTACGTGCGTCTTTTATACATCAGATCTTTCCACACTGCACTGCTTCATAAACTCATGGACAGCTTTTGCGCACTCCCCTGTTTCCTTCTCAGCAATGTGTAGGCCCTCAGTGCAGTTACTGACCTCTCATGACCTCTGCGGGGCTTCCGGAGGTCCAGATAGAGGTTGGTGGCTCGGCAGTAGCGCAGGTGGCTTGTGCACTTCAGAGAGGATTCACCCTGAGACAGGAAAAGGACAAAAACAGTTTGTTCAGAGTTTTATTTAAAGCAGAAGGAAATTGTGGACACCACAGGAGTGAGAGGAAATGTGTTTTACGGGATTTAAAGGCTCGCAGAGAGTCTTCATCTCACTCAGACGTTCTTTAACATAGCCGAAGTCCGCTTGCTTCCAGAAAGTTTCCTGAGCCGACTGCACTGAGCGAGCCCTGTAACACACACACACACACACACACACACACACACACACACACAAAAGGTATTGGCAATTTAATGCTTGTCTACACAACCCCACTAATCAAAACTTATCTTTTTTCTAATGAACTTTACACATTTAAATTTTTTTGTGTATTTTTTCCAAGATGAAATAATTTCAAGTAAGTTATTTGATTGCATTTGCCAAGCCAAGTTTAGCCAAGTTGCTATTACAACTGCTTTTACATCAGTACATTCATGAGCTGATCATGTCCTAATATGCAAATATAACCCATTTAAACCTGGTTTATATAACCTGGTACATACACTATATGGACTACTGGGACACTCGAGTTTCAGACGTGGTTCTTTCCCAAAACGGTTATTGGAAAGGCACACAATTGTACATGATGTCTCTGACTGGGGGTATTACATTTTCCCTTCACTTGAACTAAGAGACACAAACCTGCTCCAGCATGATGCCTATGTCTACAAGTAAAACTCCATGAAGATATGCATTGCATGGGTTGGAGTGGAAGATCTCCTGCTATAGAGCTCTGACCTCAACCCTACTGAACACCTTTGGGATGAATGTGAACGCTGACCGCACCCCAGACCTCCTCACATCACCTACATCACTTTCGACTTCACTAACACCCTTGTGGCTGATGAACACGAATGTCTGTAATCGAGAACATCTTCCCAAAATTATAAGAGCAAATGTGGAATGCAATGCTGAAAAAGTCCTGTCCTGTACATACGACCGTAACATGACATCTATTTAGCTTTAGAGTCTCCTTCTGCTTTAGTAAAATTAGGAGCCTCATAAAACATGGTTGCCTTTGAAGGTAAAGACATAACCAGCAGGTTTTCTCTCACCACGCCGAGTCCACGCTGGTGCAGGTAGGGAAGCTGAACCTGTACGCGGGCGAACAGTCCTTCTCGTAACCCCAGCACAACTGCTGTTGCAGTAGAGCATCCTATAGACATAATGGAGAAAACACAGTTACACAATCTCTGGGAAATATTACTGTTATTAATAATAACGTTAATCACTAACGGCTTCAATACGGTGTCGTTCTGTTGAAATGCCAAGCCGGAGATTATTTTGGTCTATAGTACACTATATAGACATGTCTTTCTGGACACCTGAGTATAAGATTATGTGCTTTTTGCTTTTTTTTTATGTTCCACTCGAGTTTTGGAGTGTGTTGTGAAAGTTTGTGGAACTTCATTCAGCCACATGGGTGTTAGTAAAATCAGGTACTGATGTAGGTAAGTTTTGAAGGGCCATTCATTCCTATTCAATAGGGCTGAGGTCAGAGATCTATAGCAGGACCTTCAAGAACATTCACTCCAACCCATGTAAACTGAATGGTAATGGAGCTGGCTTTGTGGACAGAGGGTTTTACAGAAAGTTTCACTCTACCACATCCAAAGACGTCCTGTACAACTGTATGCCTCCGACTTTGTGCTAACAGTTTGGGGAAGAACAGCATATGGCTGGAATAGTCAGGTGTCCCAATACTTTTGTCCATATTATTATTTTAATATAATCCATATTACTATAATAAATCGGTACAGATTTAAAGCAGTTCAAGGTTTTAAAGGAAGTCATTTTGAATATTTCTATTCATTTCAATGTTTATTTACACAGAAATGCTAAAATTTATGTTCGAAAGCTTGCACAAGAGAAAATGGGAAAAAAAAAAAAAATCCATGCTGGGATTAAATGCATACAAACAACATGGACCACAATAAAAGCTTCTGATTTCACATACTGGCATTTTTGTGGATTTTTTTCATCATAATCATCAAAACTCATTTTATACAACAGGATGCTGCAACTTTTTAAAGAAAACGTATTGAACTATCGAGGCAAACAAAAACACACATGGAAAATTGCTTACTTTAAACGGGCAGAGTGGATCTTCTTGGCAAACTCTTGCCACGTGTGTGTTGCTGTGCAGGAAGTAGGGGACATGAAGATCCAGCAGGCTCAGAGAGCTGTAGTTAAGCAATGGCTGAGGATCACCAATGGCACCAGAGCAAGTGCAGAGTGTTAAGAGCAGCAATAACGGCATAGTATCTCTCACACACACACACAAGAACATGCACAAAGCTCTGGCCTTCTGCACCAACTCTTAATCCCACCTGAAAGAAAAGGGGAGAGAGAGACAGTGAGAGAGAAGAGGTGTGTTTTGAGAGACTACAGCGTCCACACACAGTGTCTGAGTCTAATGTTGTCTGCAGCGTGGGAACCTGGGATCTAGAACGGATCTAAACTCGCTCAGCTCACAACACAGGAAGCGTTTGTGACCTTTTTCCTACCATTGTTTAGATCTTCAAGGCCGTGACTCAAGAAATTTCGGTAAAAAATAAAATTAGCACTCTAACCAGATGTTCAAGATCTCCCATGTGTGTGTGTGTGTGTGTGTGTGTGTGTGTGTGGATCGTAATTTGCTGCACTTTCGGACACTCCATCCATGGAGTTCTGCACGTTAATCTTCATGTCAAACATCAGAATGGTGGAAAGAGTCTCAGATGGGGTGGTTTGAATCCATACACTCTTTCAGACACTCTCTTGGTCTTCTGGGATTCTTTAGGTTTAGGTTCAAACATCTTACTGGTGAAAAGAACAGAGGAATGACCACTCTTTCCAAACACGGCTAGAAGAAAAGGGGATCTCAAAATGCACAATGAAACGAGATCCATATATTTTTATTGTCACGTGCACACCTGGGCAAAATAAATGATGGGAATTTGGAGAATGGAAACTAAATGGCAGCAGGTGTTAAATTGAGACACACAATGAAACCTTTTTCCCACTGAAGTCTCCTGAGATCCTACACCACTGAAAATCTTCTGCTGCTCATTGACTTGATTGCTTCCCATTCTAATAACCTGATCTGTGTGCTATAAAGTGAACCCCAGTCCTGCACTACATAGTACACTAGAGAGCCATTTTGGACGCGGCCATGAGGATCATCTCACTGCATGCTGGATTGAAAGCGCCGCTTGCCGTTTGATGCGGTTCTTCACCATAACCGCGTGCTTTCCGGTTCAACTTCAAAAAAAAAAAAACCCGCAATCACAAAACAAAAAAAAAGGTCGTTTGGGGTTTTTTTTGTAATCTGGTTAAAACGCAGATATTTAATAAAAAGTCAATAAAACGACAAGAATAAAATAACCAACTACCCTAATAACTTACCCTCTTTTTTATCAGAGAGAAGTGAATTCAAGAAAGCAGGTCGCCATCATACCGGAAACAACCGGCATGCAAGATGCAAAACTAACGCTAGAGGGCGCATTTTTACAACTATTGATTGCAGCTTATTTATTGATTTAATTGTATTTTTAAGCACACATTTCAGTTCAATTAACTAACCGTGATTAAACAATTATTTTTTTTTAAACCTTGCTTTATGTAGTATTTGTTATTCTACATAGCACTACACTGTATATCTGGCAAAAAAATGCACATTTTCTTCAAAACAATTTTCATATTAATTAAACAAAAATGCCTTTTTCTTAAAAACTATATAACCTAAGAAATATATGATCTATCTATCTATCTATCTATCTATCTATCTATCTATCTATCTATCTATCTATCTATCTATCCACATACATACATAAATGTACAACAAACCATTAAAAAAAAGTAAAAAAAATAAAATTTTACTATAAACATTACATTTATTTTATTCTCAGCAATATTTATACGTTTTATGTAAAAATAAATAAATATATATAATTTAGAGTTGTTCGCAATTGAAGAGACTAAAAAACAAACACAAACAGGGCAATATTCATTTTATTTACACATGTACAGGAAAAGTAGAACTTTAGCCATGAATATTAACACGGGCCAATGAAGGAGGTGTTTTAAAAAAAAGTATATACAAGGGAAAAGAAAAACAGGTAGCTCTATTATATTGTATATGATGGATCCAGTCATCCAGAAGTCACAGACATCACAGGATGATAACGAGAACATGAATCTAGATCACTGGTGAATGAACAGAGATCAGCAAAGGGAAAAGGGAGAATAGACTGGAATTCAGAATTAACCTCACTCAAAGCTTTCTTTATTCAGTGACCATAATGAGAGATAAAGATGCGATTATTAATGAGCATTTTTCCCCACTTCAGATGAGTGTTATAATTATATATATATATATATATATATATATATATATATATATATATATATATATATATATATATATATATATAAAGAGAGCACAGCTTTCATTTCATCCATGAACACACACGGAGGAATTAATCGTCTGATTTGTTTAAAGGTGCAGTATGTCATTTTAAAAGTCTTTCTAGATGTATAATAATCATACCATTTAAAGACCTTCCAAAGACTAAGATTAGCATTATTCTGGAGTATAGAATCAGACTACATGATATCAGCTTGTGATCTGGCCTTGAAAAATAACTTATAAAAAATATCATACGTTCGTATGAATGCATGGGTTGCCAAAGTGAAGATCTGTTTATTTCTCAATGCGTCAGAACAAATAAACCGCTCCTCTAATATAATTATTGTTAAATATCGAGCATCAGGAGATAAAAAGGCTTCTATCCTAATGGCCATCTTGAAAGTGCAAATCGATGTGCCTCGAGTCGACGGCTAAGAGACACTACGAGACAAGAGCTTGTCTGATTCAAGTCTGCTAATGATCAAATAAAAATACAAAAAATTACATTTCTGACCTCAGCTCCCAGGATAATGAGAAGAAAAAAAAACAAACATCTTCACTGAATACAACCATAAGTCTGTGCACACCACGAAGCTTCTGCGTTCCAGCTTTTCGGTTTTACAGTAAACGCACGTAGGCTTTGACGCGTCGGCTATTTCTGGTTCTTGAGCAGCTCGTCTATTTGGGTCTTGTACATGTTCTTGACATCTTCCAGGTCGAGCCGCAGCTCCTCGGCCTCTTCTGCTTTCTCTCCGTACATCTGCAGAATGGTGTTGTGCCTCTGCTCCAGGTCCTGAGAAAAACAACAGGTCCAAGCACAGCACAATTCTTACAACAACAGCCAAATTTATGACATTTTAAAAAGGGTGAGGGTGGGGGGGTTGGGGTGGGGTGGTCCATATCTGTCAGGGTGTAAACGTTTAGGATTGTTTACTAAAATGACATATAATCACGTGTAATGTATATATACTAGGGGTGTCACGTGCACAGAATTCACGATTCAGAATGGAAAAAAAACCTAACTGGGAAAAATTTAAAGGTGGCATGTGAAGGGAAATTCATTACACCTATGTGACAGATAATAATGATTAATAATGATTTCTCACACTCTGATTAAATACATTTCTCCACCCTTAAACTCCTCCTCACCTTCCTCACTTTGTACCCACCTTGAGCTGCACTCTGAATCTGGGGATCTCCTTCACTTGGGCCTCCAGCTCGTCATTCTGATTAGTGAGCCGCACCAGTTCTTCTGCCATCGCCGAGCGAGTCCTTTCCAGATTTGAGATCTCCACCTAGGCACAAATGTAGTGAAGAATGACGTAAGGTTCCCACTGATTAAATGTAAGGGGGATTTCTAATAGGGAAATTAGGATCTATATTTAAGGAAGTGCATACAGAACACTGTGTGTGTGTGTGTGTGTGTGTGTGTGTGTGTGTGTGTGAGGTTACCTGGAGCTGTGCGATTTCTCCCTCACGCAGTTTGAGCTGCGAGTGCAGGTTCTCGATGATGTTGGAGCCTCCGCTGAGACGCGCTGCTTCGTACAGGCTGCTCCCGCTGAGGGTCACGGAGGCGAACGAGTGATCAGGAGAGTCCTCCTGCTTTCACAAAGGGCAAAAAAAATTTGATTTGAACAGGTCTCGTCAGCCATTTTATAGACATGCACCTTCACGTCTTTACCGATCATTATGAGGAGACATTAAATGCTTCTAGAGCAAAAACGGAGACTTTGGAGCAGTTGAATACGTCATGACAACCCCTTGCTAATGATAATGTTTTTCACTAATGCACCTTTACTCTTCAGAACAGCTTGTAAGTGTGCATTATGATCGGTTTATTGTAGTTTAGGCAGGTACCAGACCAGGGCGTGGTGTGTTTTTGTTCAGAATGTAAAGCGGGATATAGAATAAAGGAAAGGAACGAAACCGGCTTTCATTCACTGACGTGGGAGAGCAGAGAGGTGTGTATGCCGCTGTGATCCACCCCGCTAATGGAACTGGAGCGAGACAGAGATGGAGTAGAGGATGCAGGAGGCTCGCTCAGCGACACACTCAGACCCTTACGCTCCTAAAACACACAAATGGGCAAAACGTTTTTTACAAAATCAAGGCAGTGTGAAAAATTTCCGACTTCTATTAGACCGACATCGGATTTAATCTGAGATTATTCGAACTCAAATACAAAATATTCATCAAAACATCACACCTTTTCCTTCAAGGCCTCTTGTGCGAGGTAGCATTTCTTCTTCTCCTGCTCCACCTTCACTTTCTCCATCTCAAGCTGGTTTGTCAGAAGCAACTGCAGGACCACAAAAAAGGAAAAACACTCATTGAGACACAGTGTGTGTGTGTGTGTGTGTGTGTGTGTGTGTGTGTGTGTGTGTGTGTGTGTGTGTGTGTGTATACATGCGAGTGTGTGTCTGTACTTAATGGTACCTTCTCCTTTTTGGCATCTTCCAGAGCTCGAGTGTACTCGCCTTTCAGGTTCTCTAGTTCAACACGTTCCCTATACACACACACACACACACACACACACACACACACACACAATCATATACACACCATATGGGATTTTCTCGCTTTGTTGCATCGTAACTAATTAGCAGCAGTTTCGAATGCAAGATCTCCGATTGGCTGCTTATCGTCAGATTTCTGAGCTGTTCACCTGCTGCTGTCGTTCTCCAGCGTCTCGCGCCGAGTCCTCTCCACGTCCAACTGACCCTGCAGTCTTCCCTTCTCCTGCCGCAGTGAGGAATTCTGGGAATCCAGAGAAGCCAGCTGAGCCTTGATAGCGTGGAGTTCCTCTGTCGCAGAGCGCTCCTTCTCTACCGCAACAGCAAGCTGGGCCTGAGCATCGGCTACTCCAGGCAGAAAAAATAAATAAATAATGGACATTTAATACTCTCCACGTCTTTTATAAAGTATTTACAGTACAGTATGTTTGAGTTTGGAGGTAAAACAATATTGAATTGACCAGAAGAAAGAGTTTCCGCTCTGAAAAACAGGAAGTAACAGAATTTCCCCTTAAGTTTTCACCTAAACGGTCCGAGATGTTCTTCTCCAGTTTGTCCCAGGATGCCGTCTGAGATCCCAGATTAGACTGCAGATTCTCGATCTGCCTGAGGAGGGGCCTCGTCGCCGAGGTAACGCTCTGACTAAGTTCCTGGTTTCTGGTCTCTGCTCCCTGCAACCTCTAAACAGATCAAAAATAATAAAATAATATAAAAATGAATTCGTTGGCAGTTTGTGATCTCGTGCTCTGAAAAACCGCAGTAGCCGGATGAAAGAATATCACTAATAAAAGAGATGAATGATTGTGTGGGTGTGGCTTACCTGCTGAAGCTCGCTGATCTCCTCTCGCAGGTAATCCTCCTTCCTGGCCTGCTGCTGCTCAGCTCTCTGCAGGGCCAGCCTCAAATCTGCCACCTAGGACAAAAGATAGAGCAGGAAGACCAGCGTCAGGAAGACCAGCGTCAGGTGTGTGTTTGTGTGACTGAAATTATTTCAATGTTGTAAATGTGTGCCTGTTTATTACCAAACAAAAAACTAGCTTTTTAATTATTTTTTATTATTATTATTGACTTATTTAGTTGAATGGTTGTCAATACAGTTTTTTTTTTTTTTTTTTGGTGTTTTTATTTTATTTATTTCTTTTCTATTTTAAATATTTAATCATCTTGTAAAAAAATTGGAAAGCAGAGAAAAATGCAAGCGGCTGTCCTGTCATGTACTGTCATTTTATCCATTTACCTGATTGGCCAATGCCTCCTGTTGAAGGCGGGCCTCTTCCTGGGCTTTGTCCAATGCCAGGCTGAGCTCCTCCTTGGCCTGGACTTCACGGCTGAGAGCTAGCTCCTGTGCCTCGCTGGCCTTCGTAGCGTTACACTTGTGCATTTCAGCAAGCTCTCTAAACACGCACACACACGCGCGCACACACACACACACACACGGAACAAATAAAAACTGGATTATGAAAATGGGAAGGGTGTGTATTACATCAGTGTTTGTACAGACAACTTGTGTCTGTAAAAAAGCTGAGATCATTCAGACAGTTGTTCCATAGCGAGTTAAAGCTCTGTAGAAGACTTTTAGAAAAGAAAAAAAAATACTGAGCTGTCGGTGGGAGTTTATTTTTAATGCTAACATTCAGTTTTAAACCACTTTCACATCGAAACTCTTTTAAAGCCACAAAATTTATATTTTAAAGTGTATACTTGTAAGCGGCATCAACAGCGGCCTCCAGGCTTCGGTTCTTCTCCTGCAACTCATCGTTTTCAGTCTGCAGGCTGCTCAGTTCCTTCTCCTGACGCTCCACGGCAGAGTTCAGCTTCTTAATGCTCTCTCGGTGCTGCTTCTCCAGCTCCTCCTTCGCGTCTAGAACCTGTCAGAAACACAATACAACATTTTTATGTATATTAGCTACCATGAACACTGTGAAGTTTATTATTTTCCACGCCTTGAAACATATAATCCCTCTCAGCAATAACATTTTACAGAAGAACAATCACTGACCTGCTGCAGCTGTTTCAGTTCGTCCTCTTCCTCTTTGAGTTTCTTGGACTGCTTGGCGATCTTCGTTTCGCTCTCCTTCTCCTTTGCCCTCAGCTTCTTGATGATGTTGGAGTGCTGCAGCTGCTGCTTGGACAGCTTCTCGCCTGGAGGACAATTAAACATCCTGCATCGGTTTAAAGGGTTAAACAGGAGCGTATTCCAAACATGACTCGTGTTACTGTTTATTTACTGATGAATCGCTTAGTCATTAAAGTGTTCTGATTTGATAAGTTCTCGTTTGTTGATCAAATCAAGTGTGCAAATGTGTGCAAAGTCCAATGTGCATATTTGTTCATTATGTAATATGCAACTTCTTGTCATCTAGAGGTCACTGGAGGTGACACTAAAAACCAAGTGATGAAAAATAATTTCCTATAGGACATCAACCAAAAGGACACTGGGCTCTGAAAGGATGCTCCAGAATGAGCAAGCTTTTGGTCTGCTGTGGGAATGTTCTACAACGCCCTCTATTCAGCTGTGGAAATGTTCTAGAGCATGTCAGATCAGTTGTGAAAATGATCTAGAATGCCTCTGATCTGCCCTGATAATATCCTTACCCTCTTCTAGAAGGCCTCTGATCTGTTCCTCTTTTTCTCTGATCAGTTCCAGGGTTTCGCTGGAGTTGAACCTGGTCGAAAGCTCTTCTCTAAGCCCCTTGATTTCCTGCAGTGAAATGAGCAATAACAATAGATAGTGTTTACTCAGACCTACGAGCCTGTTCCTGGCGGTGGATGATCAAACCATAAAAACGTTGTTAACGTGGCTTAAACGTAACAACCCTGACCTTCTTGGCAATGTCACGCTCCTTGCAGGCGAGCTGGGCTTTCCTCTCTGCATCAGCGATACGCTGCGTAAACTCGTCTTTCAGAGACTGCACGCTGGCGGTCTCCTCCCTCAGACTGATCATCTCACTACAGAACACATTCACACACTGAGTCACTCTGTGGACCAAAGCAACTCGATTGAAGCAGCTTTCCTACATACATGAACTAACACAAGATATGGATTCCTCTCCCAGTAACAGCACTGATTTATACACCGATCAGGGATAACATTATGCTGCAGTAGCAGCATTAACTTCTTTAGCAGTTTAAGCTACAGGAGCTCATATTACCAGCCTTCGCTCACCATGTGCATCAATGAGCCTCGGCCGCTCGTGACCCCGTCGCCGGTTCACCACTGCTCATTCCTTGAACCACTTTTGATAGATACTAACCACTGTGCTGCAGTTTTGAAGATGCTATGACCCAGTCGTCTAGCCGTCTTAATTTGTGAAACTCCCCCATTTTTCCTGCTTCTAACACGTCAACTTTGAGGACAAAATGTTCACATGCTGCCTAATAATTAAAGCCCACCCACTAACACATAATGAAGAGATGATCAGTGTTCTTCACTTCACCACTCAATGTTATGTCTGGTGGGTGTATTTGTTTAATGCCTTGGTTTTAATAAATGCTGGAACCAACAACCTGCATAAACAGCTCTTTGAACACAAATTTCAACTTCCTTATTTAAAGCTGATTATGACCTGACACACCACCATGCATTTATATAAATCTAAAACCACCAATCATAAAACAGGGAATATAACATCCTACGTCTGGGGCTTTGAGGGTCTCCACACTTGAGAAATCCTCTCCCATTATTGGTCCCTCAGGTTCATTGTTGGATAATTATTAGATAAAACAAATAACGAAATTTATACCGCATATAAACTGACCATCAGTTTGGTCATGTGACTTTCACTGCACCTGCTATAACTAACTATAAACTTGATCAGGTGTATAAGATCTAAACATCAACCTGAACGAGGTCCCGGTTTTATCAGTTATTATTTACACTCTGGAAACAGTCCGGATCTCTACTCGAGCTAAGCAAATATTATGAAAGTTTCCGTTTATCTGAGCTGCCGTGACATTCTGAATTGACACATACTCCAAACACTCGCTCGGACAGTGAAGCCTCACAACCGACCAGATCTAATTCTAATTAAACAAGAAAAATTAAAAATAAAAAGATTTTCAGGTGGTGACCATTAACAGCAAACAAGACGTGAACTAATACCTCGTATTATGAAATAAACACACCTACTGCCTGCTGTGATATAAAGATAATAATGCTGAGGAACTCACTCTTTAAGGTTATCACAGTCCTCTTCCAGCCGAGCTTTGTCTTTGCTCACAGCTAACAGCTGGGCTTCTCGTTTTTCCAGTCTTCCTATAAGATCATTAACTGTCTGGAAGATTGTGAGAGAGAGAGATGAGAGAGAGATAATTGTGAAAATGATGCAGCTTCACTTTACTTGCTTGGTGTCCTACTCTCTTTGTTGTATATTTTTCAACATCACCTCCCCAAAATATTTTCAACACAACCAAAATTCACACCTTCTGAAGCTCTAGAAGCTGGCAGGTGGAGGCTCCTTTCTGCTCCTCGGTTATGGGTGATTCTACTGTGTCATGTGACTCTTCAGGTTCAGTTCTTTCATTAATCAAAGTGAGATGTGACCCAGACTCGTGCTCCTCAGACTCGTGCTCCTCCTCCAGCAGCTCTTCCGGCTGTTCAGAGTTCACCGGAGTTGCGCTTCTCCCGCTCTCCTCCATCTCATCCACCGATTGGTCCTTTAGACAGTCAGTCGTTCCAGGCTCTGCCTCTTCCTGCTCCTGATTGGTCTGCGTTGCAGATACAGCTGGGGGCAGGCTCGTCCCGGCGGTAACGGATGCCAGAGTGCGGCTTCCGGGGACCTCGTCGTCCGAGTTGACTTCGCTTACACTGCGGCTGTCCAGAGAGTGCACGCTGAATGAGTCGATGCGCTCGAAAGCATCAGACGAGGAGCCGCAGCTCTCCGTCAGCTTCGGGTAGTCGTCCAGACGTGGGAAATCGCTGCAGGTTGAAGCGGAGAGGAGCTGGAAAGAGCCCTGCATGAGGTGCAACCCTGCTTTACCTTCGGCAGTCTCCTGCCTGGAGCTGGCTGAGCTCTCGCTGAGGACGCTCTCGTGGTCCAGCACTTCGATGTCACTGGTGGTGGAGGTACCGGATGAGAAGGCGCTAACAGGTGGAGACGGCGTGTCGCTTTGCCTATCTTCTGCTTTCGCATCTTTGGATTCCAACATCACGTCTTTGGGAGGCTCTCTCCCGGGGCTTTTAGGGTCGGCAGAACCAGCGCTCTCGACTTTCGACTCGGGTTCCGCAGGCGTTTCCGTTTCAGCTTGTGCGACTTGCGGACTTAAGTTGGAATCCTGCGTTTCTGGCTTGCTCTCAATCTCCTTTGCTGGTTCAGTTTGCTCCAGAACGGACGCTTCTTCCTTTGGCGTCATGTCCTCTAGCTGAATCTCTGGTACTTGTCCACTGCCTTGTTTGCTCAAATCTTCCTGAGAAAGCGTGGAAGAGTCTACGTCATCCTCGGCAGCAGGTCGCGCTTCTTTTTCCGATTTCTCCTGCGGCCGGCGATAGGATTTAGTCGGCGCCACGGACACCACTGGAGTCGTCTGAACCGGCTGGCCGTCTCCAGGAGACAAGAAGGCACTGAAGAAACTCTCGGTTTCTTCGACCATGGTGCGGGTGACAGGTTTGGTGATGGCCTCGGATGTAGGCGTGGCCACCTTTGGGCATTCTTCTGAAGGAGAGTCCCACTGATTCATCCCCCACCCCGTGGGCGACGGCTGGCTCTGTACATCTAAAAAGAATAAGAAAAAGACACAGAAATAAAGCAAATGCCAATAAGTTCTGAATAAATATCTGTGCATCTACATTGTGACTGCAGTGACTTGGTGTCCCATTCATGGTTTAACTCCTGTACTTCATGTGAAGACGGATGACTCAGTAGCTCGTATGTAGTACTTGCACATACTTTTTTAACATAATTTATTAATTTTAAGCGTAGGGTTGCTTTGACACCCAAATGTCAAATTAGGAGTCCACATCTCTGTGTTGAACGGAAAGCCTTTCAAAGTGTTGTGAAAACCGCCCAACGAATCATCGAAACGACCTGCCGTTGAGCACCTTCACCACTACAGATGTCTGAGCAGTGCACACGACACCATCAATGACTCCTCACATCCCAGTCACATACTGTTCAACCTCCTTCCATCATAAAGGAGATACAGGAACATAGGTACATAAGAACATGTGCACCAGAACCAGCAGGTTCAGGGCTAGCTTTTTTCCATCTGCCATCACCATACTGAACTCCACACTATACCTTTACAACACTATATAAGCACTGTGTATAACATTTGTACAGGTGTACATACAAGGTACATATTACATATTGTAAATGTTTATATCCCACATTCTCTACACATACTGTCTAAGTGAAGAACACTGATTATCTCTTCAACATGGCACCTGTTAGTGGGTGGATTTATATATTAGACAACAAACACACTGTCCTCAAAGTTGATGTTAGAAGCAGGAAAAATGGGTGAGCGTAAGGATTTGAGCGAGTTGGACAAATTGTGACGTCTAGACGACTGGGTCAGAGCATCTCCAAAACTGCAGATCTTAAGGGATGTTCCTGGTCTGCAGTGGTCAAAGTCTATCAAAAGTGCTCTAAGGAAGGAACAGTGGTGAACTGGCAACATGGTCGTGAGCGGCCGAGACTCACTGATGCACGTGGGGAGTGAAGGATGGTCCATGTGGTCCGATCCAACAGACGAGCTCCTGTAGCTCAAACCGCTGAAGAACTTTATGCTGTTAATGCTCATAATTACATCAGAACTGTTTTAGCAGAAAAAGGGGGACCAACACAATAATAATTAGGTGGTCATGCCTGGTCGACGTGTGTGTGTGTGTGTGTGTGTGTGTGTATACACACACACACACACACACACACATATAAACACACCCATACCCACATTTATATAAACAGAAATATAAATTATATAAAAATAATTATTAAACTCCACCAAAAATCATTTTTAATCATTAAACATTTTCTGTTGTGCCGAGTCTCAAATCAAGCACAAAAATCCACCATGACGCACAAATCCGGCAATTAAAAACCGTCCGTGTGGAAACATAGGTACATCCGTTTAGTGCCCTGATGATTAACGTCATTTAAAACGTCATAATTACTTTCAAACATTTACAAAAAATATTTTGCCTTTATTGAGTTGAGTTTGGTTTCACTAACAAATAACATTTGCATAAAGCATCTATATTTGTTGATTAAAGTATTCTTAATGTGTGATTAGGTTAAGATTAATCACGAGTTAACTAATGACAACCGTGCGATTAAATATTTGAATCGGTTCACAACCCCTAATATATACGCATCACACGCTTTACACATATTTACATATTTATTTGCTCTTGTCAGTTTGCACACTTGCTAATATTTGTATTTCTGGTAGATGTTAAACTGCATATGGTTGCTGTGTAACTGTATTATGCAATGTAAATAAAGTAATATCTATCTATCAAACTATCTATTAGATCTCAAGGATTAAAAAAGTATTTGCACTAGACTAAGAAATACCACTGATAAGGTTACTCCAGGGCATTCTTATTTACTTGGGAAAAGCTGAATCATTATTATAATATATAGTAAATATCATAATAAACACTAAGGCATGTCGAAAAATTGAAGCTTTATTGATTAATCGATGGACTAAAGTGAGAAGGGAGGAAACTTGTGCAGGGTTGAAGAGCTGGATTTTCTATCTGACTGAGTGTGTGACATCTGTCACTTGAGGAAACATCTGGACAGAGTTAAAGGTTGGTGTCAGCTTTGTTTTGAGTCCAATGTTAATCCGAACACATCAGAACTCACCGTCAATAACGGGCGTTATGGCGTCGCCCCACTGATCCTCCTCCTGTATATCCAGGACTCGGTCGATGGATTTCTGCGCCGAGCTCAGAGCCTGTTTGGCGAAGCTGGACAGCTGGGAAGCGTTAAACCAACTCATTTTACACGGAGTTCAGTTTGTTCAAATCTCATTCAACACCACATGGTCACTTTTTCTCATAGCGACTTGTCACCAAAACCCAAGGCGTCACTGCTAGCCTGCTAGGCCGCTTCTCCAGCTAATCAACTCGTAAACGGCGGGGTTTGTTTCGCCATTAGAGCCCCAGTGAAGTGCGGACATGCAATAAAATCCCTCAGAGTCACACCGAACGGAGAGGGAAATGTCTCCCTCTGTTCCTGCTCAGAACCGGGCCGTGGACTCTTTTCTACGTGGTTGTTTTGGAGTTAGCTCCGAAACTCCGGAGCTCCCGATCGCGACGCATCTACTTCCGGTCCACGTAGCACCAAAGCAATGACGTCATATCATAGCCCCGCCCACCAAAGTGTCTGTCAGTTTCTCATCACAGGTCCACAACTACTACTACTACTACTACTAATAATAATAATAATAATAATAATAAATATAAAAATAAAGTGCCAAAAAAATATGATGGAACAGATGGAAATTTAGATTTAATATCAGAACCTGAATATATTGTATTTATTTACTCAAAAGTACACTATGGCATTTCTCCTCTTTCTTTTCTTTCCCCTACTCTTGTTTATCTCCTCTTCCTTCTTTTCTTCTTCTTCTCCCCTTATTTGCCTTTTTCTCCTCCTTCTTCGCTTCCTTCTCCTTCTACTTATCATAATTTTTCTTCTTCTTTTCTTTTCTTTTCTTCTTAACTCACTGGATCGTTCTAGTCTTATCTGGTGTTTGTGATTTCCTGTGAAAACCTGTTTCTATAAAATCTTTTCTACCCGCACACTAAAAACAGGCATCAGGACCAAATCAACCCATACTTCACTTTCAGACTCTAAATATATTTATCAAAATTAACTCAAAAGCAACTGCACTAATGTGAGCACACCAAGACAATTCTCCTCCTCCTCCTTCTTTTCCTCCTTCTCCTCCTTCTTCTTCTTCATCCTAACATGATTGAAAATCCACTTTAGTTTGGAGTGATTTTGCCTTGTCTGGCACCATAATCTACTAAAAAATCCTTCCTAAAAATGACCTAGAGTCTGCAGAGAAGAGATATATGTCAAAGTGACATTACCTGGTCTCTGTTCATACTTTCCTTTTCTTTTTTTTTTCCTTGAATCATATTTGACATCTGTGTATTTCATAAGGTTCAACAACCCCTCAATTTCTCACTGATATATTGTCTCCATTTTGTATCTGTATTAAAATCAGGCAATGGATTATGAAAACTAAAAATGCGATGTTACTAATTAATCCAAACTCTTACATTAACCAATGTGCAAATTTTTCCACCTTAGAAAGAAATCAAATACATTTCGTATAATCCGAAAGGGTATGGAAAATGTATTGATTTTTAATAAGATCTGTAAGAGTTTACAGTGTAAAACTGCACAAGGAAACTGTGCAAAATAGTATACAAGAGATACAACGTGCAATACATTCTAAAAGATTAAGTGCAATTAGGAATTTCTGGAATACATCATTTTTTTTACAGCACCCTAATTTGAACTGGAGGTGCTGTGCAGAACATCTTGAAACAGAATGCCTGCACACTCTGCATGTCATAAGTGCACTTTAGTAAAATTACACTTGGAAATGAAATAGATCACTGCATTTTTGTACCAGCTGATGCAATACCACCACCTAGTGTAAATCGATATGAACTGCAACAAAGTGCACAATATGGATAAAGCTAAAATTTCACTTTACTTTCGAAAGGTATTACAGGTTTACTTAAAAATCTAATCTATTTGCTTCAGATCAAAATACATTTATTTACTTGCAGTTCCATTAAACAAAATAAATTAACTGGCGCATATTCTGTCTTATGTTAAAATTCCATTATAAATCCGAGTCTGTCAGAGACATCTGGTGCACAAGTTTAACAATAGCGTTCAGCATACATCTGAAAAAAGAAAATATATAATAAATGTCAGACATCTGTTCCAAACTGAAAAAAATAATTAATGGCATGTATATATGTTAATGTACTTAAGTAGATTTTTTTGAAATCAGTACTATTTATTTTTCTGACAACTCATTACATTAAAATATTAGCGACGATTCGTTCATTCTTAACAAGTCTTTAATGTAAATCAGAAGAACGAGTAGTGTTCCACAGTTCAACAACAATTCATTCATTTTTCACTGGACGCGCGTGAGCAAAGCATCGTAACATCTCCTCAGGTTCAGTACAGAAACAGAATGGAGTATAAATCTCAACTCGTTCGTTCTTTTGTCACGTGACTCCCATAGACGCTATAAAGCTGAGTAACGGATTAAAGAAACGAAGTGACAAAAAAAGGATTTGTTCATTTTCATGAATGATATTAACAAAAACATGTTATAGAAAAGTTCCGATCTTCCCACCATTATTACCTACTTACTGTACCAACCTATCTCTCAATCTACTGGCCCACCCTCCTCTCAATCTACCTACCTCTCAATCTACATACCTCTCAATCTACCTACCTACTGTACCTACCTACCTCTCAATCTACCTACCTACTGTACCAACCCACGTCTCAATCTACCTACCTCTCAATCTACATACCTCTCAATCTACCTACCTACTGTACCTACCTACCTCTCAATCTACCTACCTACTGTACCTACCTACCTCTCAATCTACCTACCTACTGTACCAACCTGCCTCTCAATCTACCTACCTACTGTACCAACCCACGTCTCAATCTACCTACCTGCTGTACCAACCCACCTCTCAATCTACCCACCTACTGTACCAACCTACCTCTCAATCTACCTACCTACTGTACCAACCTACCTCTCAATCTACCTACCTACTGTACCAACCCACGTCTCAATCTACCTACCTACTGTACCTACCTACCTCTCAATCTACCTACCTACTGTACCAACCCACGTCTCAATCTACCTAACTCTCAATCTACCTACCTACTGTACCAACCTACCTCTCAATCTACCTACCTACTGTACCAACCCACCTCTCAATCTACCTACCTCTCAATCTACCTACCTACTGTACCAACCTACCTCTCAATCTACCTACCTACTGTACCAACCCACCTCTCAATCTACCTACCTCTCAATCTACCTACCTACTGTACCAACCCACCTCTCTCAATCTACCTACCTCTCAATCTACCTACCTATTGTACCAACCCACCTCTCAATCTACCTACCTCTCAATCTACCTACCTACCTACTGTACCAACCTACCTCTCAATCTACCTACCTCTCAATCCACCTACCTACTGTACCAACCTACCTCCTCAATCTACCCACCTACTGTACCAACCTACCTCTCAATCTACCTACCTACTGTACCAACCCACCTCTCAATCTACCTACCTACTGTACCAACCCACCTCTCAATCTACCTACCTACTGTACCAACCTACCTCTCTATCTACCTACCTCTCAATCTACCTACCTACTGTACCCACCTGCCTGCCAATCCACCTACCTACTGTACCCACCTACCTCTCAATCTACCCACCCACTGTACCAACCCACGCCTCAATCTACCTACCTCTCAATCTACCTACCTACTGTACCTACCTGCCTGCCAATCTACCTACCTACTGTACCTACCTACCTCTCAATCTACCTACCTACTGTACCAACCCACGTCTCAATCTACCTACCTCTCAATCTACCTACCTACTGTACCAACCCACCTCTCAATCTACCTACCTCTCAATCTACCTACCTACTGTACCAACCTAACTCTCTATCTACCTACCTACTGTACCAACCCACGTCTCAATCTACCTACCTCTCAATCTACCTACCTACTGTACCTACCTACTGTACCTACCTGCCTGCCAATCTTCCTACCTACCTCTATCTACCTATCGACCTAACTCTTAATCAACTACCTACCTAGCTCTCAATCTACCTACTTACCTACCTACTTCAAAATCTTCGTACCTACCTACCTACCTACCTACCTACCTACCTACCTACCTACGTTTTTCTCACACAATAAACATTTTTTTTAAATTGAAATGCTAAATTAGCCTTGCTAATAGCTATATTAAAGCATTAGTTGTAAAGTTAAGCTTGTAGTGCTGTAACTGACCACAAGATGGCACCAGAACCACGTCACAGCATTGAGCATGGTCCCAATACAACTGCTGGGTCTCCTGACTAAGATATTTAAACCGTAGAGGGTTATTAAGATTAGATGAGCAGAACATTAGCGCGCACGCACACACACACACACACACACACACACACACACACACACACACACACACACAATATGTCACGTAGTATTTCCTTTTTTGTACATTATACACTGATTAATTTCAGTCAACTTAATTAGTAATACTTACATCTTACAAAATCTGAAGATCATAAGTTTGAAATAATGCATTATCATGGTCAAAACCATGGGGAAATGTGTATGATCCTATCCTGGTGAGCTGCCCACCTTGGATGCACACACACACACACACACACACACACACACACACACACACATACTCACCTACAATGGGGACAATTTAGTGTAGCTTTCATGGAAGGAACTGGAGACACACACTGGAGACACATGAGACACGTCTACACACATCGAAAACAGTGTTGGGATGCCCTCTTTGAACAAAATGATTTTGTCAGACTAATAATTTAAGTGTTTTGATATTGGACTGCTGTGTTGAATAAGATCAGGGTGCGATCCAGATGTGAGGGTACGAGTCCAGCAGGTAGTCACAGATGCTCAAAGAGAGGCGTTCAGTACAACAGAACAAAGGCGAGAATGGTATAGCTTGTAGGGTCAAGATATTAATATTGACTGATCGATAATAAACAGAGTATAGTTTAATTTTGCTCCATCAGCAAAACTAGTTCCCCCCAAAAAAAGAAAGTAAATGTAGTAATGCAGGTTTTGATGTCATAAAGTATAGATAGAATCTACAATTTATGTGGCAAACACAGAATCACCACCAACTATCTAACTAGCGATATTAGCGATAATAATAACTAACTAGCACACTGTCAGACACGGCAGCCTTACTGAGACCGCTTATGTTGGTTTACAGGAAATGAGTTTCTCTATAACGGCGATCTATAGATAATAGCACAGATTTTAAATTCAGAAGTAAAGCTACAGTTTTTCTTTCATCTATACCCTTTTCACAACAGCGACGGCCTGTTACAGAAAGCTCTATTCCTGTCGAAAACAGAAAAAATGGGGGCAAAAAATGTTTTCAGAGTTTGGCTATTATTATCATGTTTTTTTCCCCTGTATTGAATAGGTTGCACAAGGCAGAGCTGTTTGACACAAAGGAGGAATCAGCAGAGCTGAACATGTGATAAGAGCCTGGGCCTTCTCATTGTAACCGTCCCCGCGTTACACCAAAACCTGCTCCTCTGAAGCAGCTTCAGTCGCATCGATCAAGATGAATTCAGTTCTCCAGAAACCTTTTTAACAGGTCGAAATGTAGATATTATAGCGGAAAATTAATAAATAAATGTTAGGTCTAATGAATTTTTAAATACCTCGAAAAGCTCATGAATGGACGAGTTATTACTCATTGATTGTACGCTAATATAAAACCTGGCGCAGATATCAGCAGGACGTCAGGATATTTAAAACCCTGATTGATACCGAATCCCGAGTCCACATGATTTCCACAGACAGCGTTATATAAGGCATTACATAAGGCTGAGAAACAGCCACATGGCCTGAGCTGATAAACAAGGCTTCAAAGACAAAGCTAACACATGCCGCTTTTCCACAGGAAAAAAAGAAAACTTTATTAATACTTTTTAATGTATGTCAACAGCATTTTTTCTTTTTTTTTGACAAAATATATACATTAAGCAACCTTTTGTTAGGTCCCAAAATAAAAATCCCAAGTACCTCTTCCTATACAAAACTAGTATATTGTTTATGCATTGTACATTCACATTTCCTGCTTCTCCAAAGAATCCAGATTTTTTTTTAATTTTTTTTAATTTTTTATTACATATCGGTCAAAATTGTACTGTTTCAAACAAGTAAAGGCAACAGCATTAGCAAAGATCTGTCTTAATTTGACCAGAAATGGACACAGAGCATGATGCAGATACAACCCCCACAGTTTTCTTATGTACATAAAGTCTCATGATTACCTGGAACTCCCCTCTCAATCAGAGCTAAATAAAAAAAAAAAAAAAAAACTGTGGCTCGTGTAATAAAAAATAAAATAGAGACAACGTTGTATAAACACATGAATTACATGATGTAATTACAGTACCCAGTCTACTAGCACAAATGATAATGAATTACATACTGAAAATCTTTCAATAAAAAAAAAAAAAAAAAAAGTATAATCTGCGATTACATTACTCCCTTATTTACTGTACATAATCGACCCAGGCCGGGGCTGATCGGCTCGCCGGCGTGAGTATGGGGAAACTGGTGACTTAACTTAGCGATGGGGAGCGATGAGGCTGTCGCCGTTGTCTCATTTTGAGAAAAGCTCTGGTCGACTAAAGCAGACCGTTATTTGGTAGGAGTCTAGGCTAAAAAAGAGTCTTTATTTAAAGCAGCCGGAGAGTCCAGACAGTGCGAAGCCTTGCTCGGCAGCACTGAGAAATGTCAGAAGAAAAGGAAAAAGGCAGCATCTACAAGGGTTTCGCTAGCCAACCTTTTTGTTTCTGGTTTACATTCAGAACTTAAAAGATCTGTGCAAAGGGCAGAGTCCTTATGGTTTATCTGTTAGGGGCAGTCTGCACGTCACATTCTGGATTTAGGTTGTGTTTGTTTGTTTATTGAAACATTCAGCATGAGCGCAGAGAGCAGACGTCCCCGCTGAGCAATCCTTCCTGATACTAGACAACTCGGTGTCATTGATCATCTTCACAGTGACTCTTAAGTGCTACACCCCATTCCTCGTCTCCAAGCCGCACCCTCAAACATGGCCAGCGTGCACCCGATTACACACAACTCGGACACATTCTCCCGTCGTCTACCTCTCTTGTGGAGGGAGGTGGTCACTGGGCTGGTGTGCGTGTGTGATTTTTTAAATATTTATTTATTTTATTTTTAAATAGCACTGGGGAAGGGCGGGGCAGCGCAGGGGAGCAGAGCAGGAGCCGGCACGATTATGATCTTCATCAGCGTATCCTCCTCTCTTGGCATTTCGAGGATGGATGTTGGGGGGATGAAGGGGGACTCCGTGTGGTTATCAGTCTTTGGTTTCCAGATTTAAGGGGGGCACATGTTTTAGGGCCTGGTGCAGAACTGTAGAGTCTGTATGAGCGTGAGAAGTGGTGGGGGACGCTACTCTGGGGGACAAGACAAGCGACATGGGGAGTTTCTCCGGAGACAAGCACGGCGTGGAACCGCCGATGCCGGGGTACAGCATGGGCATGCCCCCTGGGTACCAGCATTTCTCCAACACTGGGAGGTAGGCAGCAGCGGCAGCAGCCGCTGACACTGGAGGGAGAAGGTAGAAGGGCATGCAGAGAGGGGGCTGGTGGGCAGAGAAGCCTGCGTACCCGCTGCGACCCAACAGAGACTCGTCCTCTGAGGAGTCTGACCTTTGCCGTTTGGCCTGCGGCTCATCCCATTCCTCCTTGATGCCGTATTTCAGTTCAGCACCCTCTTTGATGTAGTAGCTCGCTCGCTGGCCACCGGAGTCACGCTTGTCTTTGTCCAACTCGCCGCCGTAGCCGCTGTCCGTGTCCGTGTCGCTGCCACTCTGCTCACTGCTATGTGGGTATGTCCTCTGAATCACAGGGACGCAGTTTTTGGTGTGTCCTTCTGGCTTTCTAACCGGCGCCACCATGGGCTTCTCGCGGACCGTGTGGCCTTTGTAGGCAGGGGAAGGAGAGTCGGATCGCGGGCTGATCGGCCGCTGCGGCAGCTCCGACGCCACCTTGTGCAGATGGTTAATGATGTGCGTAGGAGTCAGGTCACGTGCGTTCTCTTGACTAGCCATGTACTGCAGAACCTCCTTGGCACACAAATGGAAACCGGATCGGAACATCTCCTCGCTCTTCTCCAAGCTCCCGTTGGTGTGATCACCTGCAGCGACACACACACAGAGGTACATTACATAAGAGTACAATCTCATCTCATAGTTCGTTACTCTCAGCCGGTTGCGTAATAAATAGGCTGACGGTGCATGAAAGAGGTTGTGAGAATGGATCGTGTTATTAGCATACTTTCATTTATTTGTTTGTTTAAAATATGAGGGAGAAGTTATGGGTGCCGAAGTGTGTTTACATGACCGTTTCTGCTCATCGAGCTCTCACTGAACTCACCGATCTGCATTCCATTCTGCAGAGATATGATTTGCTGCTGCTGCTGTTCCAGCAGGCTGTTCAGGGCTTTCACGTGCTTCAGCGTCAGCTCCAGCACCACGGCCTTTTCCAAATGGCCCAGGGTCTATAAAAGGAGGAATCACTCGATAAGCCTGTTTGTCTTTCTTATGTAACCCTCTGCCTCAGCCGAGGGCAAACCCGAAGACACAACGGACATGCAAACGCAGCGTTTGAAACGAAAAAACAACACACTTCAGAATTTTCACTTTGTAGTATATTTACAGTTTCAGCATTTTATCTCGCAGAAGCTCTCGTCAATTTCTGAGCGAGTAAAAACGAGTCTGCTCGGTTGCTCACACGCTCCTCTTTAGAGGTTTAGAGGGTGCACCAGGTCACGGTAACATACAAGAAGGTTATGTACAAACCTTCATTTTTATTTAGAACAACTCAATATTTTTAGAAACTCAGATGATCAGAATTCTGCTTACAAACCGGATCGCTTTCCTCTTCAGTCCGTGTGTCGGATTAAACGTATTATGGATTTAATAAATGCATTATAATAAACGTATTATGGATTTAATAATGCATTAGGAATATTTTCCAGATAACCAGGTGATTGAGTTCGAGACGCAACACTGCAGGTGGCGCTCCAGCTAGACATTTGAATCCCTCCATCCACTAACATGAACACTTACGGAGAGTTTCAGGTGCTCCGGGAGCAGGTCCTTCAGCTGGGCGATGCACTCGTTGATTCTGTCTCGTCTCTTCTTCTCGATCAGACGATGCGGCAGCTTGTACGTGTCCTACATTGAAAGAGAGAGAGAGAGAGAGAGAGAGAGAGAGAGAGAGAGAGATGTTCAAGCTCTAAACTTTGCGCGTCTCTGGTGCAGGCTTTCTATCTTCAGGTTCAGGCAACGCGCACAGGGTAGAAAAGCACAGGTTTCTAATGGAAATGTGTGAAGTGTGTGATGGATCAGTGGTACCTTGCTGTCCTCGCCTCGTTTCACACCTCTGCGGGATTTGTAGACGTACATGGGGAAATCCATGCTGCATTAAATGACAGAAGGGAAGAAGCGTCAATAAGAGACCAGTAAGGACAAATGATCAGCCTGAGAAACATCCTGAAACTTTTTTTTTTTTCTGCAGACGCACTGAACGAGCTGTTACGCCTCTTCTGCAACTCGGGTTTCCGCCGGGGCATTAGCGCTACGCCGGAACGGCACGGGCATTTATTTATAGTAAATATCTAGCACAAGCTTTTGAGATGATAAAAATGGCTCTTACCCCGAAATGGCAGCCATGTCCATCGGGTTCTGTTTAGCCAAACATGGAGGAGGCTGTGCGCTCGTAATCCGCTCCATCGTCTCCAAATGGACAAATAACGCGTTAAAGATCTCGAGCCTTCTGCAATTATACTTTCAGCTCAATAAATGTGTATCTGTACATACACACACACAAAGAGTTCCTGTTGTTGTTTCTGAAAATATATAAATATCCTCAGAAGAACATTGTCCCACGGTGAAAAACAAAGTTGAACTTCTCCGCTGGTGATTTTTTTCTTTCCCGTCTGTACTTTATTCTAAAAGCAGTAAATACCGAGCGCGCGCGCGGACACGTGTGTGTGTGTGTGTGTGTGTGTAGGACAGAGATGTTGCTGGTGAATTGGCGAGCCAAGGCGCAATAGTTCAGACGCTCGTCGGTTAAGTGTGTGTCTGTGTGTGTGAGCGGTGGGTGGACTAGACTACGTGTTAAACGAAAAAAAAAAAACACCCTGTGACTGCAGACACGTCTCTCCTCCCTGCTCCGTCACATGAGCCTCACGTGTCGGACGGCGCTTTCAGCAGCTCCAGTCTGTTAGAGATAAATCTTCCTCTCTCTCTCCCTCCTCCCTCTCCCTCTCTCTCTCTCTCTCTCTGTGTCTCACACTCCCTCCCTCCCTCCCTCCGTGTCCCGTGTACAACCACGCGCTTCTCGAGACTCCAACAGGCTGATGGGCGATGTGGAAAGCCAACAGAGACAAAACAAGGTAGCGGTTTAATTGTTGGGAAAAAGAAACTTACCTGCGCAGGAGCAAAAAATAAATAAAATAAAATAAAATAAAAAATGACAGTTACTTAATGGTTTAAATTATTAATGGAATTTTTTTTCCATCTGATCTTTTTTTTTTTTTACGTTTTGCTTCTCGAAGATAAATATGAAAACCAGGTATTAGAACATATTATCAAATTAATACACACACAAGGAACAGATTTAATAATACTAATCATAATTTTGCACAAAAAAAGAGAGCATTTAAACAGGTAGTTTTAGTATAAAAATAAATGCATTTCATTTCTCTCTCTCTCTCTCTCTCTCTCTCTCTCTCTATATATATATACATATGCACACACAAACACAGCTAGTTTGTTGCATATAAATACAAGGCATTACACATATATAGGTACAATATATATATATATATATATATATATATATATATATATATATATATATATATATATGTATGTGTATGTGTATGTATATGTAGTATATTTACAACTGTACCTAACTTCCTACAAAATAAGAAACTAGAGCAGAATGTGGACTTACCTGCCAGCTAACATACAAGTTCGATGTGGTGTTAACACTCGCTCTGAAAGTGTGTTAGATCGTTCTTGTCATTAGGTCAGGGCGTTTGAGCTTCATGGTGAAGGAGGGGGTTCTTGGTCACTACAGGTTGGTAATTTCCTGTTGAAGGACAGCTCTGAATTAAAGAGTTAAAGTTGAGGTTGAGTAGACCTGCTCGAGCGGGGAAATCACCACAGAGGGTGGGTTTAGTAATTAATGAGATGCAGGTCATGTACTAAACATGTATATTCAAGGTGCCAAGTTCTAGACGTCAACAAAAATGCATAATTAGCAACATGACATTTATCTAATTTTGAAACTAATTTGCTTATCATTGAAGCCACACACACACACACACACAGGTTTAATGTGGGGTTGTGTTTTCTGTATGCACACTTCTTTCCTCCTTACTGTAGTAGTTGATCACCAGCACATGCACCTGTCTCAGCTGAACTTTTACTCATTCACTAAAAGAGAAATCTATTCTCTTGAAGTGGGTTTTTTTTTCTATTTATTCGCATGAAGCATGCAGCATGTGTGGAAAGTTCTCGTACTGCTTTCATGTCACCGAGATGATGCAGCAGCTTCAGTTTTCCTTTTTTTACGCAGACAAAGAAAAGAAAAGCCGATGGTTGGTTCTTATTAACAGGTCCAACAAATTCCCCACAGTTTATAACATCTTACGTTTTTTTTTGTATTTTTTTTTTTTTTAAGACATCAAGCACTGTGGTAGTAACGCACAAAGTTAGCAAATTCTGTGTCATAAAAGTTTTGATGACAAAGTGTGAAATATAAACCTTTTGTTTCTCATGACATTTATGCCGTCTGTTATCATCTGCAACTGAATATACGCTAAAGGAAGTAGCAATAGTTTGTTTTAACAAAAAATATTGAAATGCAGATTTTATTAAAAATTGCAAGTAATAAATTGATAGAATCACACAATCAGATTTTTGATTGCTGTAAAAACCCACACAGCATTTGCTTTGTTTGCTCACATTTTCTGGATGTTCGGAATGCAGACTCCTTAGAGTTAATAAGCCTGCAACGTTCCCAGCTATTTCAGTGAAATGCCTTTAGCAAGGCCCAAATTTATAGCAATTATGTTTTATTTTTTGCCCAGAGGATCTTCGCAGACTTTAAATCGGCGTTTCGTGATGGTTTAATAACCTCTTTAAGAGAGCCTGGTACTTATTTAGCCTGAATCTCTTCTTTTTCCATGTTTCACAGACAAATATAATCACCTTAGTATGGTCAGATACCAGATTAAAAAATATATATAAAGATTTAAAATAAAAATCCCCGCCTAAAACCTTTTTCTTGAGAAAAGGTTGTTCAAGGTGTGAACCAAGGAATTTTGGTGGTCAGGTCACAGTCTAACATGTCTCTTAAGTGAATCACATTTAAAACAGTGTGGTTGCAAAGAGTTTCTTTGTTGTTGTTTTTTGCACCAACTCCGTTTCTGTGAAACAAGAAACACCACCACAGTGTAGCAAAAAAAATAAAACAACAACTTATAAACACAAGCAAACCAGAGCACTTTTCTCAGAAAGGGTCACTGTTAAAACAAAGCTTATAAAGATGATTTCAGATCGTTTGGTAGATTAATGACATCAGCACACACAGAAAAGCTGAATAAATGCTGCTTCTTGAAGTAACAGTGCCTTATCAACCTTACACCTTCTGTTTGCTCTAATCAGAACAACATCAAATGTCACAGCATCAGCACCTGAAGGCGACCCGATTCTCAGTCTGTACCACAGAAGGGAAATTCAGAATTCAGGGGCATAGTGGTGACGATGAGCAGTCAAACACACCCTGTGTGATCGCTGTGATGGGTGCGATTATTTCTAATGTTCCACACAAACGCACTCGGGTGAACAGAACCTCCATAAAGTGTCCCTCTAAAAGTCCTGTAAACATAATCTCATTCCAATTAAAATAATACACTCAGAGAACACTCCTGCTATTATTATTATTGTTGTTAAGTACATTATTGTTTCACTCATGAAAGTTCATCAGGTCATGTAACTAAACTTTTACTAAAATCATCAGCAAGCTTCCGTTTCTTCTCACATTCACGTCCTCATCGACTCCCACTATTGTTAATCTCCTCAAATCTGCCAAAATGCAGATCATTGTTTTCTTATCCTCTGTAGAGCTTGTGCGGTGCTCTCCCTGAACAACAAGAAAAAACAGCTTTTATATGCTCTGTGATTTGAGAGGTCATTTAAAGTGCATTTCTCTTCCACTGAAGGGCGGCAGAATTAATCCATCTCGATGCACAGTGACTAAACACACATGACCTTCTTAACCTTTCTGTTTAATCAGATCGTGGTGTTCGAGTACGGGTGAGAAGAAAACAAAGTATTTACAAAATGATAGGAATATTTGATGTAGAATATTAATTGACCAGCATAAGCACTTGGTTAAATATTCAGCAGGTTTTAATTCGTCTGGCCGGTGATGGACAGTGGTGTTTTATTTATTTAGCAATAAGTTTTAGTCATTTTTTTGTTTTTATTTTACGTGAATTTTTTCCGCAGTAAAAAAAAAAATCATCACGCAAATATTATAAACACACAATATATACTGATAGGATGCAGCAAAAAAAAAAACGAGCTTATTTCAAGGTGAAGTAAAGGATTTATTAAATATTGCTAAATTAATTTACAATCTTGACATGTGAAATTAGAATTATTTCATATAACCTTCTTTAACAGTGTTATTAAATTCTATTATGCCTCTAAGACAAAAAAAAAAAAAGATTCCTATACAAAAGCAAAGACACATTTTACAGAAAACTGGAAATGAAGAAATAGCAAGACATGGTAGTGCAAGTATTGTTTTGAGCATGTACTCTCTCCTGCAGAGATTAATTATGTTGCGCTTTGTTTACAAAAGAACTTGCTCGGTCGATGAGGAAGGTGATTCTCTCGTTCTTTTGCAGGCCTCTACGAGGCTCTCGAGGCAGAATTTGCAAACACCCCGCCCCCCCCCTCCAGCTCTCACTCGGAGGCTCTCGTGATCCGAATGATGCGAGTCATAATATTTAAAAATGCTCTAGATACTAAAGCTGCTTAGAATTAAAACACAGAAACAAAAGCTTACCGGTTTAAACAGATTAAATGCTAATCTTATCTTTTAACCACCTCAGAAAGCTAATTTTTTTTTCTGAACAGGCAAAAACCAAACAAACAAACAAAAAAAACTTATTATGCATCTGTCTATAGAAAAGTGTGCGCCATGGCGTGGTCAGTCCCTTTTTTCACGTCAATTTGTTACATTTTTGATATAAATAAAATAATAAATAAGAAAAGAAAAAAAGGCCTATATATGCAACCTGATTGCTATTAGAGTTCCTGCCTTGTTGACTCTATAAACTCTGATACTACGAGTCTACAGCGTTCCAGTACAAGCATGAAGCGGAGAACGAAAAAGGGCGAGATGGACATGAGAGATGATCATCATCTCTTTAAGACACATTTTACAGCTCAACAAGTTTGCATATTAAAGTAGTAATATTGCACAAAATACAAAAATAAGACATTAAAATACTGCTTGCTATACTGGTCAGGAAATACAAAAAAAAAAAAAAAAAAAGACACCTTTAACACGTCTCCAAGCAGCATCTAGAACTAGTCATACTGTCCAGTGTAGCCCCAAATTCAAGTGTCCTGATAAAGGAACTGAGGGGCACAAACTTTTATGTTTATACGTTTTTAACATTTTTTTTCTCCTCATTTAGATTAGTCGAGTGTGTGCAAGTCTGAGAGTTTTGCAGGTCTACTTCTAAGGGCAGATGTGTAGCGTTGCAGTTCATGGCCTTTGCTGAAACTGATCCTCACACACACACACACACACACACACAGGAACTCAGGCAGGCTGCTGAGGGTTCACATTCATATGTTGGGGATGTCCGAGGAGTCCAATCCTCTGCTTCTGCTTACGCTGTTCAGTCATCTGTCAGGACACACACACACACACACACACACACACAGGGATTTAATCTTTAGCTGCCCCTACAACAGAAGTCACCCCCCCAAACCACCCCCATACACCAGGCACTTCCTGCATGAATGCATCTGTTAAATCTGTTCCTGTTTCCGCTCTCTATAGTCCAGAGAGTGTGTTTGCATGCGTGTGTGTACCGTTGAGCGAGTGACTGTGCTGCAACTATGATCACGCACTCCGCAATCTCATGCAATAGGCCCACACTCACAAACACATGAACATGAGCTCACGCACGCATCGACATATCCTTTTTGTCATCTGTAAAATCCCCATTTCTGATGCAGCACCGTTATTAAAAACAGTTCAAATCCTAAGTCATGCTTACGCTCACTTATCCTGCACCTACAGAATTCATCACGATTACCCAGAGATTAACATATGAGTTCACGAGTATCACGCCATAACGGATCAGAGGGATCGGAGTTTGCTGTGTTTACTTAAACAGAACAAAATGTTAAGTATGAATACATTTGATACTGATGTGACACACGGCTACATGGTGACTCGAGCCAGAACAGTGTAAAGGTCTAATCAGGGTTTTAGTCTTCTCTGAATATCAGTCACATTAATAATACAGTACAGTAATACTTCACCACGTGGTCCATTAAACGTCCCTCACAGAAAGGCTCCTGATCAGGACATCGTCTGGTTTTAAAATATCCCTTTTGATAATTATTTTATTAAAAGACATTTTTAAAAGCACTGTGATGTAACAAATCACTTTACAATTAAGGTCAAGGTCTCTCAAATACAATCTAACTTCTTTATGATCTCTCCAGGTGAGAACAGTCTCCATGGTCACCTAGACACCTGAACACACCCCTGGAAAAACAGTTCCGACTGGGAGGTTTAGAGACGAGTTACTTTTACTCATAAATAAGTCATTATTTAAACATGAATGTTTATTTGCATTAAAGTTGTTGTTTTGTGTGTGCGTTTTTTTTGTTATATATATATTTTTATTGAATCATAAAGTCACCAGGAATTTAATTCATTCAGTGTTCAAATGGATCAATTATGGATTCAAACGGATCAATTATGAATTCTTGTATTATCTAATGAATAAAGAGTTAATTATTATTACACTCAACAATCATTTTTGTTTGTTTTACATTTCATTTAATTTGATTTAAAAATATTTATTTTACCAGCATTACAGATGTATTATATAGTTATAGGTCTTCAGTCTCTAAATAACCCTTGTAATGGTTCAGGTTTTTAAAAAATTCCAATATGTTTTGAAAGTAAATAATTTCTTAGCAAAAAAAAAAAAAAACAACAACAACAATAATTCAGAGACAGACATGTCAAAGTTTTTTTTTTTTTTTTGGGATTTTTACTTGACCTTCTTCTATTTCCTTCTGTCTGGGTGTCAGAAGAAGTTCTAGTTCCTCCTATGCACTTCTCATTTGACAGTCGTAATTACCAGCTACACGCAGACGCTTTTATATTGTTTTATGTTCAATTCTACTGTATTTACAAGAAACTCTTTGACTTACGGTGCACTGTAGTTGATCAAAAACCTCACACTCTTGACACTGCACCGTCTCTAATTTTTTTTAAACGGTATTTAATCATCTCTGCCCGAGTTATTTATGTGTGGAAACAAACAGCACTGGTTCGGAGAACTTCGTCTGGAACACACACGAGTTGATTCAAAGTGAAACAACACTTGGCCTCGTGACGCAGGTGAAAGATCATCTTAGTACTGCATGGGATGGCTGATCACAGATGTGAGAGGGAGAGAAAGAAAGAGAGAGAGAGAAAGAAAGAAGGGGGGGGGCAGGGTTGACGACGACTCCTTGCCCTTGGCTCTGATTAGGTTAAATTTATTTTTTCCCCAAAATCAATCCTATCCATACAACAATCCTGGAAAAGGATGGAAAATGTTCCACAAGTTCATTACAGTCTACACTTTCTATTTGGACTGAATAGGAATTTGTCGGCTTTCATCGTGAACAGAAACCAGCTTTTTTTGTTCTGAGGTTTCACACATAAGGCCTCGCTGTCAATATCAAACGATTTAAATATGAGTTTTCAGAGAGCTCCTTCCTGTTCAGAAAATAAAAATACATAATATGTCAGAAACAGGTCCAATGTGTAATTATGGTGGTTATGTTTTTTTTTAAAACCCTGATCACATACCTGCTCTTTCAGTTCCGTGAGCTGACCGGACAGGTTGGAGACCAGTTTCATTGTGGACTCTAGTTTCTCCTGCAGGTTCCTGATCTCGTTCTGCTCGCCCTCCGCATCACTGCTCACCAGCGACATCGCCCGCATCCGAGGAAACCAGTCCAGGTTGTGCTCCTGTTAGGACAGTCCTTATGTTTACATCTCAACTAGCAATTTCGAGAAGTTCACAATTGTGTAAATTGAACACAAACTGTGCAGTCAAAATGTATTTTATTTACAAAACAAACATTTTGTGAAACTCATAAATGAAGACAAATAAGACAATTAGGATAAGCAGTGGGCAGTAAAAAGAGAAGGCGTTAGTGTGCGTGCAGACGTTTGGAGATGCTCTTGTTTTAACATTCAGTTGCCATCTCTTTCAGTTTCGCCTTTTATAGAAGGTGCGACTGAAGTAAACGACTGAATGTTCTCGGTAATTTTACGACGTGCACGTGAGCAGGCAGCACAGACCTTTGGATACTCAATTGTATCTACTAAAAAATTTTTTTATTTTTCAGTGAAGCAATATTTTTTTGAGGCACAACCATAATTAGTAAGGAAATCCCAATTATTCTGACCATTAACACAACCAGCGTTTATTTAAACTCAAACGGAAAAAATGGAACGCTAAGCAAATTTGTGTCTCCGGGTCATTCTAATGAGAAAATGTAATTACAGTGTAGGAGAAAAACCATGAAGGGTCACATGAGCTTTAGGATAAGTTTTCCTGAACACAGCCTGCAGTGTCTCCTTCACATGCCCACTGAAGGGCGGAAAAAGTTCCACTCCATCTCACAGAGGAATTACCCACCCTAATTCTATCAACTTAAACATCCAGGAAACGCAGTGCTGTGTTGCCTCTTCATGCCTAAACGCAACTGAGCATGCATTCTTCTTGTGTGCCAGACAACTTGTGGGAAATCACCATCTCCTAAGACTAGTGGCCAAAACACCAGACAATGCAGCTTATTTATAGGATTCACGCATGATTTGGCAAGCACACTTCCTGTTGATCTCTCATCAGGGTTTTGGCTTTGCATAGCAAGTGTGTGTGTGTGTGTGTGTGTGTCTCTCTCTGTCTTTCTCTCTACACCAGTGTTTCTCCAAATGAGGAATTTTATCATGTAACTGAATTAAAGCTCACTTATATCCACTAATGATCTTCAGTTACATGCAGGTGACTGAGAAAAACCTGTACAGAGGAAAAATCACTGCTTTCTGCCACAGGGGTATGAACACAGACATCACCCACATCAATCGTTTTTACTGTTCAAATTCACCTTACAGCGATACTGAAAAACAAGTCGCGTTCTACCAGGGCAACCGGGATGCCTTGACCAACAGCGAGTCTCCTGCTTCCTGTTACCATCCAGTGCTGTATACAGTAACAATTCCATATAAATCTAACATTCAACCATTCGCTCTTGAGATAAACAGAAGCTCAGACAGACCACAACAACTGAAACTATAACCGGTATTTAATGCATTAATGTTTAAAGTATGCACAGACAAAGTATGCTGGAAGAGGGGTATGACGCCAGGGAGACTACGCCACGGAGGGAGCTGTCCGGCGAGATGGGACCGAAAGCGGGCACTCCACTGTCTGCCACGCCTCCTCGGAGTCTGGAAGCACTTTCCACCAGCTTCTGCCTCTCACGCGGGGGGAGTGAGGAGTCAGCTCAGGCCGGACATTTTCCTGGCCTGAGTTGGGCGTTTGGGGTATGTACCAGCAGGGCGCAAATGGAGGGCAGAAATATATGGACCGGGCGGTAAGAAACACCTGCAGCTAAGGCGACTAAATCAGTGCGCTTTGTTTCAGTCCAGCGATGCCAATAAAGAGGAGAGAGAGACACCAGCCTGGGGAGGAAGAGCCACCAAGCATAGAGACGAGCCGAAGGGTCGCCAAGCGGTGACTGAGTGCCATACGCCAGAGGAAGGCGAGCCAATGCGCGAGTGGGCGCCGGCGGACGTCAAGCTGCAAAAGCGTCTCAAACCGCGTGTGTGGGTGAACCCCGGCATGAGTACTGGAAAGGAAAGCACCGAGGTGAAAACAAAAGTAAATAAAAGAAAGCTCTGCTTGGTAAACTATTGCCTGTCTCTCTTTCTTCCAGCGTGGAACCAGTGTGTTACAACGTATTTCTTGATTTTAAGACAAAACAAACCAAACTAAAATGACATAAGGTCACTTGTACTGTTCCTCAGCGTGTGGAATCTCAGCGCAGAGGGACGCATTAGCTAGAGTAAGCCAGACAAAAGTGTGAAAGAGAAATGCTGAGCAAACCAGAGAGAGTGAGAGGCAGAGATAACGAGAGATAAGACATAGAGAGAACGAGAGTTTAAGTGCATCTGAGAAGAAGAAAAAGAGAGAGGGAGAGAAAGATGGAATGAAGTGCAAAGATACTTATGCAAGGTCACAACACTGTTTTCTTTTTTCTTTTCTAAAATGCATCTCACTCACTCACTCACTCACTCACACACACACACACACACACACACACACACACACACACACACACACACACACACACACACACACAGGAATTAAACTAAAATGTCTTCTAACCATAAATTTACCTAAAAAAACAACAAAATGAAATCACATGAAAGGCATGTGGGATGTGACCTCATTTAATAAAGAAGGGGAACCATTGTGTTAGTTATTGTTTTAGGAATAGCAGAAGTTCATCACCGAGTTCAAGTACCTCATCACAATGTTCAACAAAACCGCCAGTGTACCATGTCAGAATTTTACAGTAAAAAATGTTTTGGTCTCAAAATCTCTGATGACAAGGATTTTAATGTGGCTCATAGAGAAGTGAAGTGGACGGAAGTTGTTTCCGCACCGCTCTAAGCCCTAACAGCTCAGGCCCTTCACATGTTACTTAGGATATTCTGCAGTATGCTTATTTTCTAATATCCAAAATATTTTCCGTCTTTCAATCTCTGTTCTCACTCTTTGAGGGAGCAGCTAGTGAGTATATTCAGACGCCCCAAAACAAATTCAGGATCACGTTAGCTGGAATGTGTGCTGGGATTAAGTAGTTTAATGTTATCAGTGCAAAGACAGTTTAGTCTGCTGAAGTCACGTTTTAAGTTCAGCTGTCTTGGACAGATGAATCCCGACTGGCCCTGATCTAGCTGGAAGTCCAAAAAACTGCCCATCTGTCCACAACTCTCCACCTGCCCACCATTAGCTCATGTGGAAGAGATCAGACAGAACATGCGGTAGAGAAGCAGATCAAGAAACGATTTTGTCTCCATGTCAACTCAGATGAAGGACGCATTCACTGTTCCTGGTTGCTAGCTGTCATATGAGCGACTGGTGGGTGGGAATTGTTCCACATTAAATTCATGAGAAATTTGGGGAAAAACAGAGGAATAAAGAAAAAAGAACAGAATGGGGAATAAAATGATTTAATACACTTCACCTGTTCTACTAGTGACATGACAACAAAATAATAAAAAAAAAAAAAATTAAAAACCAATTTCTGTTATTGAACACTGTGTGTACTGCAAAAAGAGAAGCCTGAAAGAAGACCACTGCAAAAAAAAAAAAGTGCAGAAATAATTGCATCTACTAATATTACTAAATATATATATATATATATATATATATATAAATATAATATTATATTTAGTATTAATATTATATTTATATATATATATATATATATATATATATATATATATATATATATATATATAATATATATATATATATATATATATATATATATATATATATATATATATATATATATATATATATATATATATATATATATATATATATATATATATATATATATATATATATATATATATATATATAAATATAATATATTTAGTATTAATATTATATTTATATATATATAATCATTATTTGGAAAAATATAAAATATAGAAATATATAAACGATTATTATCATTAATAATAATGATGATAATAAGAGAATAATGGCTAAAGGTGTATAGTATATTAATACATTTAAAAATAAAATAAAACGAAGAAAAAAATGAAAAGATGAAATAAATGATCTAAAAGTGCCTAAAGAATAAGTGTGTGGCTGCCAGATGAAGTCCCCTTCTCTCAACGTCAACACACACAGGGAAATCACGCTGCCAGTGATGCAGAGACGTTCACACTAATTCTGAGAGTAGAAGAGGTGTGTGTGTGTGTATATGTGTGTGCGTGCACAGGAAGTGAACACAAACACATTCACTCTCACGTAGGGGTGTTTAGTGTGTCTGGCTCT
>NC_060902.1:16489272-16496772 GCF_014805685.1 Silurus meridionalis
TTAATAGATGCACACATCTGACAGGTGCTGTAGCACCATTTTAAATACATGAGAATGTATTTAGTTCATAAAACACATGTAGAAAGTATTAAAATTGCTATTAAATAAATGCAACATTAATTGGAAATCTAACCTCTACTTTATTTTTTGGGGGGAAATGTTTCTTTAAGGGATTATTAGAAAGACAGCAGAAAGTTATAACTATTTTAATACATAATAAACAAGTTCCCCACTCTGGAATAAGACCAGTCAACCTCCTAGTGCTCTATCTAAAAGGATCTTGGGTTATTAGAAGAAGAAGAAAAAAAAAAAACACCCCCTCTATTCCCAGCTAAGAAGTTGGAAACTTGTTCCATTATTTCACTTTCAGTATTCCTCTATTTCCTCATCGTGAGAAGGGAAGTAGGTAGTAAACAGATAAGTGTGTCTTATGGTGGGTGTGTGTGTAGGCATGTGTGGGTGTATGTCACAAGTAAGCTGAAGTAATGGCTCTTGTGACAATTACAAACGGGTATTTTTGAACTTAATGAAAACTGAGGTTTCATCATTGAAATGTATTTTAGCCTAAACAAATCAAATAAATCATGGAACTAAAGAGCATCGAAAAATTCAGAGAAATGCAAGAGGAAGTGTTTCTCTCGATATATTCGGTATAATATACAGTAACACCTCAAAGCGAATAACGGCACAATCCCTGTGAATTGTAGTTTCAGTAATAGCACTCATGAGTCATGCATGTCCCCCTCATGACCCAAAACCCATCACCCCCCCACACACACTTCATTATAATGAAGCCTGTGAGAATCGCTGTGTGTGTGTGTGTGTGTGTGTGTGTGTGTGTGTGTGTTTGAGAGCGTGAGAGAAGACACTCCTCCACAGTAGCAGCCATGACTAAACCTTCTGGGAAGAAAGGAGCGTCTTGATGTTTACACTGTTTGAGTGAAAACAGCTCGTTCTGTGCCTGACAGTCGGGTGAGCTGCTTAATAAGGACTTCTTGATGCACGTCTCAGAGATACGTTACTTCACATACGCACGAAAAACTGATTTTGAAGAACAGCTTATACAAATTCATTCCCTACCATAAGCGGCATGTGTTACTGTTTTTTTTTTGTTTTTTTTTCCCAGGTGCTTTTAAAACACTTGATTTAAAATCTCACCACAGATGAAACAGGTGGTCTTGAGGACCTCCTCTTTCTTCTGCTTTTCACTTCTTAGATCGGCAAAGGTGTCGATAATGACACCGAAGATCAGGTTTAGGACGATGATGATGACCATGAAGAAGAAGAGCAGGTCGTAGATCACTCTGGCTGCAAACAAAGGCTCCTGGAACGAAAAAAGAGGAGAAGACGAATGTGATGAACGAGAGTCAAATTGTTTAAATGAGCAGGTCCAGTACAGCACCTGTCCAAAGTGTAGAAACAGCGAATCTTTTATGGTTTGTGAGGCACGTACAATGTTTCACACAAGGTGAAAGCTTATTGGGTTGTTTTGGAGCAGGGAAAGTTGGAGAAACTGAAAGGAAGCAACATGGCAACCATCCCATACTTTAACAGCATGCAATTTCATCTGGACTGCGACTCATTGGAACCGATGTCATCGCACAACAAGACAATGAGCCGAAGCAACAAATACGTCTGAGTTCTGTAAGCGTTATCCAGAGAGCAGGAGTCTGGAGTGATATCTATCATGGAATGGCCTGCCCAGTCACTGCACCTAAATCCTACTGAACTGCTCTGGGCTGGTTTGCATCACAAGAAAAAAATCCCCAACTATTGAAGAACACAAAGTGTATCAGCTGAACGTTCGGAGAAACAAACTATCTGCGTGCTGAGAGTGTCTGTTTTTTTGTATCTGTTTTTCCTGCTAAGGGAGGATTTTTTTCAGTGAAAACAAAGAGGAACATCTGGACATTTATAGATTTGTTTGGTTTCAAGGCCCTTAACCCTCTGCTTAGTTGTATGAATGAGATAATTGTAAGTCACTCTGGATAAGAATGTTTGCCAAATGCCATAAATATACATATATAAATACACAATTTATTGCTTAAGTGGTCCTTAAAGTGAAACATTTTAAGACCCCTGGTTCACATGGGTTGGAAGAGCTTGTGTGGCCTGCTATACAGCTCTGATCTCAACCCTTTGGGATGAATTGGAACTCTGACTGCACCCCAGGTCTCCTCACCTTCTCAACTACATAAGCACCTGAACTCCACAAGCACACTCCAGAATGTGGTGGAACATCTTCCCAGAAGTGTGAAGGGAAACATAAGAGCAAATCGGAACGTAATGTTGAATGTGATGCCCAAAAAGCACATGCCATACTCATGACCAGGTGTCGGCAAACTTCCGGCAACATAGTGTATGTGGTTCTTCCCCAAACTCTTAATGCTTATTTATGTTCTCTCGCATGGTGAGTGACTCCGTAGTGGGCGATTATTTCGTTAATACACAAGATGGCTTCTTAGCGAACGATAGACAGATTACTGCATTATTAAACTATAGTCTGTAGAAGGAGATCTGAGGTAATGGTTACTTTAGTCTTAAATGCAGCAACATGTCTTTAAGACTGCAGTAGTTGATAATTGTGAAAGTGTTGTGGTGAAGATGTGAATGTGATTAGGTGAGAAACATGGGTGCGAATGTTTGTGTCTTGTACCTCTTTAGAAGGTTTTCGTAACACGTCTCCGACTCCGCCGCCGCTCCGGAGGCCATGGCTGAGTACGGTCACAATGCACATGAGCAAAGAGTCACACGTTCGCTCTTTATCCTCGATCACCACTGCTGCCACAGCTGGAGCAAAACACACACACACACACACACACACGTATATATATATATATATATATATATATATATATATATATATTAGGGCTGTCAATTTTAACGTTAATGCAAATTAATTTTAACGCCACTGGTTTTATTAATGCATGATTAATGCAGTGCTTATTTTGTTTTTATTTACAATGTTATTTCTTAAACAGCAACTTGAAAATTATTAATTTGAGGTACATTTAGAACAGATAAATATGTGCACTGAAGTTGCGATTAATCATGAGTTAGCCCATGACGATCATGAGATTAATTGCGATTAAATATTTGTATTGATTGACAGCTCTAATATATATGCCACGTCAGCATGGTCATACCAAGCATACGGGTATACGAGCAGTCTTGCACGTGCAGCTTGCACTTGCACATTTACACGCAGTGAGCTTGTATCACCTTTCTGCTCTGTAAAGGCATGCTGCAGGAGCGAGGGAAAAAGAAGGTCAACAATGTGCACACAATTGTTATTTTGTAATGACACAATCCAGTGATAATCATTTGCTTCCACGGTGCCTTATTATTAGGGGATAACACGCGGCAGCTCGGCCAGTTGCGGTTTTACTGAAACGGCAATTAAAATAAATCTAATTACGCCCCAGAAGACGAGCACATGGTAGCCACGTGGTGCATCGCTGCCTTAGACACACATGACAATCACGGTTTCTGCAGGTTTCGCCGAGCTCAATTTAAGATTTAAAACCTTTTAAGACTATTAAGAATGAAATTTATGACCTATTTATCACAGCATCAAAAGCACACACACACAAATACGTTGTTAGCAAATGGCCTTAAACAAGCCCTGAAATAATTTCGCTAAACTCACATTTCCCTACAGCAGAAAGAATAAAATCTGCTTTATGTCTGCATTAGAGGTGGCGTTACAGCAACACTGGAAATTGAAGACCTGTTTAAAATTATTTAAGACCTAGAACAACAAACGTCATATTTTTTAAGACCTGAAATTTACATTCTTTTATTTTAGACTTTTTAAGTCTGAGCGGATACGCTGCAAAAATCCACAGCGATCTCGGCTCGATTTATGAACCCAGGTCAGTGTTACTCCTCTGAACCATATCAAGCCACAAGTCACGCCTCCTAACATTCTACAGCATGACTAACCCCTGACCCCGCCTGGTGCTTCGGTTTGACACCGTTTGTGGCATCCGTCTGAGTGAAAACGTGTTTTCCTGTGAAAGAGGACGTACCATGTGACAATCCCCTATGTGACGTGAGCATACTTACATTCCACCGTGGCCTCCGCTGAACAGTTCGGTCCACTACCTTCTTTTTGACACACCCCACCTGACAGGAACTCGCTCGTCACAGTGGCGGTTTGTTCTGTTTAAATGGAAAAAAACATGGTTTGATTAAGTATGCTTAAATTAACAAACAAAACCCAAACAGCTTTCATCGATTTAAAGATCAAGAAACTTCTCAGAGTAAACGCACCGGTAACTCTAATGTAAGCATCTATTTTGTCCTTGCCGTCCGTACCAAGAGTTTTGTTCGGAATTCGGTCCACATTCAGAATGAAGTCGTCCTTGAAGATGATGTATCCCACGATGGAGAACAGATAGACGAGGATAAGGGCGAGCACGGCGGTGAGCACGATCGAGCGCCCGTTCCTCGTCACACTCTTGATCACGTTCAGCAAAGTTTCCTCCCGGTAGATCAGATCGAAAAGCTGAGCAGAAACCACAGTGTGGTCAGAGGTGGGGAGCGAAAGCGTGTGTATGCGTGTATAAGGTGTATAGGGTTGGGTAGTTTTTCCACATCTTTGAAAGACTGTATGTCAAATCAAATCAAATTTTGTCTTCCACTTTTATACAGAGTACAACGTGTAGTGAAATGATTGTAAATAACATGTAAATAGAAAGCAAATATAAAAATTAATGAATAAATAAAAATGTAATAAAGGTATAAATTATAAATATAGTATAAAATTAGGGATATAGGTACATATATACAATATTGACAGTAGTCCAGATTTAAAGTGTCCCAGTGTGAGAGTCACTACAGTGTCCATGTGCTGTATTAAAGTGACACTGAGAGGTGCCAGTGTTAAAAAGGGTAATTGTGCAATTATGCAAAAATAAAATTGTGCAAAGAAAAAAAGGTAGACAACTAGAGAAGTCCAGGTACTATGTGCTAGGTTTTCTCCTGGTTAAGACTCTGACTCCTGTGCGTGTGTGTGTGTGTTTGTGTTTCACTTTACCAACAGGCTGTAGAAGAAGACATGAACGAAGACACCCATGATGCAGATAATGAGGTAGAGGAGATGGTACAGGAACTCCACGTCCAGGATCATGGCTTTATAACCCCGTGTGAACGTCCCCCGATTTCCCACAAAACTCATCAGGAAGATCACCTTATTGCACACCTTGTGAGACACAAAAATGAAATTGGTCCCAAAAACGAAACCAAACAAAGTATACTCAATATATCCACAGTAAGTGTTTAACGTGTGTGCGTGAGCGAAAGCATAAGTCTCATTCGAGGTCAGTAGTTCTGTTGATAACCTTATAAGTAAGTTCTGTTTCCAAAGTCTATAAGTTTTGTTTCTGGCCGGTGCAGGTGCAAGTCCTTCACTGTGCCACACATGCTGATTATTAAATTAAAAAACAGATGAAAACGCTTTGCCACCATTAGATCATTAATCTGAGAAAGCAGTGAAAATTTTGGACGTGGCAGATGATGTAGCTTTTGTCAAATAAAAAATAGGATGCGATAAACATTGACAAATAAGAAATAAAGCTGATACATAGACTGACATCATTCGCGATTCTGCACTTTTGCCTTTTGTTTGATTGGAGTCTTTGTCTTGTTACTGTTTGTTCTTGTTTCAGTTAGCCACGACAAAAGTTCCACACAATACCAGTGTGAAAAATGCTGTTTTTATAATCACTAAACACATACATTACAGTGTAGTGTTATCATTATAAAATCAGCCTCAGTAATGTACACACACACACACACACACACACACACACACTCAGTTAAAATGTACTACGGTCAAGACCATCACACAAAAATGTGTGACAAGCAAACTAAAGAGAAAAAAACTGTTCCAGACTAAACTGTTTATATTCCACCTCATTGCAGGCGGTCATTATCTAGACTGCACTGTTCAAATCACTTTCCCCATAGGATCTGCTACACTAAGGAGAGAGAGAGAGAGAGAGAGAGAGAGAGAGAGAGAGAGAGAGAAACATGTGTGTAAATGTAGAGAACCAACCCTGAATCAATATTACATATTTTAAGGGTGTAGTTGGACCTGTTTTTAGTATAAACAGAATAGAATAGTTTAACAGGACAGTTCTATCCACACAACATGGCCATATGTTTGTGGACACCTGATAATAAGATTGCTTTGTGCTTTTGAAACATCCTAATCCAGATTTAGTCTCCATTTCCTGTTAGAATAATCTGCACTCTTCTGTGAAAAAAGTTCCACTAGATTTTGTGGAGGTTTGTCAGGTGAGGTACTGATGTAGGTGAGGTAAGGAGGTCACGGTGCAGTCAGGATTCATATCCATCATGTTTAGTAGAGATGGAGCTCTATAGCAGGAGATCTTCCACTCCCACCATGTAAAGCAGAGCTTCATGGAACTGGCTTTGTGCACAGGGTGAATGTAATGCTGAAACAGGTTTGAGTCTCCTAGTTCAAGTGAAGGGAGATGTTACGACACCACGTCCCAAAGTCACGTTTCTAACAGTTCAGGTGTCTTAATAATTTCACCGATATAGTCGATGTTATCTTTTAGTACAGAGTTCCTGTAATAGCTTATTGTTCATCAACACGTAAGTAGAAATTCTGGCTTTACTTGTCTAAACGAGTAAACATCCAGACGAGAGTGTTGAAATGCATAGTGCTGTGTTACTCCAACACTGGGTCCCAATCACAGCACGACGTTATTTAAGATGTCGAGTTCTTCTCTACAATAATATGAAGGTTTACAAATTGCCAGCAATACAGCAGTTTCACATTTAAAGTAAACATATTTCATTACATGGGCTTACTCAGAATCTCACTAATAAAACTAAATTCAAAAACTTCATTTGGAAAAACACAACACTGGATAAAGTCTATTGTTAGTAAAAAAAAAAAGGAATAAATTGAGCGGTTATACGATAGATCATGATTATGGAACAGAAAGTCTGGAACTGCAGCACAAATACTGCAGACGTGGTTCCATAGTGTTTGTTGGCGTGACATGGCAAAGAACCATGGCAACGTCTTCCCGCTGGAGTACACTCGTGGTCGTGCTGAATTAAAGTGTGTGTGTGTGAGAGAGAGAGAGAGAGTGTAGACGGCAGGAGAACACTGGTGGCCTTTTCCCTGGCCAGGTTGTGTTTTAGCAGAAGGGTGTGAGGACGAGGAGGACCAGTCCAGTGACGCACTCCACACCTCAGCTCAACACGGAGTGCGCACAGAGAATGCAGAGGTTACTTTTACACACACAAATCCTTACAGTTACAAACAAACGTATAATCGCACAAAGACTCACGTTGAACGCTCCGAGCAGGAAGAGCGTGGGTTCAAGGCCCACAGAGAAGATGAGTCGCAGGATGGTGGACGCGATCAGAGCTCGAATCCCGTGAGGCTGAGGCAGCACAATCACAATGGCCAGAGAAACCAACATGGCCGCCCACAACAACGCCGAGAGATGAGGC
>NC_060902.1:16501772-16556772 GCF_014805685.1 Silurus meridionalis
AGTGCGAGAGTGTGTGTGTATATACATTTACATTCACAACATTTGGCAGCCACCCTTATCCGCAGTGACTTAAATTTTTTTTATTTCTTAGGGGCCCAGAAGTGGTAACTTGGTGTGGCTGGGATTTAAACTCATGATCAAAAGTCCAATGCTTTAACCACTAAGCTACCACTTCCCTCTGTGTGTGTGTGTGTGTGTGTAATGTACATGTCAAATAGTAGTAACAGTTATATCTGCTCTGGCTTTCTGTTTGAACACAATCAATTACAGTACATGGCCTCTGTAAATGTCAGCCCCAGTAAAAAGGGGTGTGGCCTATGTATTTATGGACTGCAACATATACACTATACAGTCAAAAGTTTGTGGACATCTGGTCAAGTTTAGTATGTGATTTTTTAGCAGTGCATTCCACATTTAGTCCCAATCTGCTCTTCTAGGAAGCTGTTCCTCTAGATTTTAGATTGTGCCTGAGGACATTTGTGTTCAACAACCACAAGGGTGTTAGTAAAGGCAGGTACTGATGTAGTTAAGGAGGCCTGGGATGCAGTCAGTGTTCACATTCATGCCAAAGGTCTTCAATAGGGTTTAAGAGCTCTATAGCAGGAGATCTTCTCCTCTCCAACCCAGGTATAGCAGATCTTCATGGAGCTGGCTTTGTGGACAGGGGCATTGTCATGCTGTAACAGATTTGGGTCTCAATTGAATGATAAATCTCATGCTACCGCATCCAGAGACGTCCTGTATAATTGTGTGTCTTGACTTTGTGATAACCGTTTCCACATATGGCTGGAAAATCAAGTGTCCCAATACTTTTGTCCATATAGTGTATGTCCGCACATCCCTACGTGTATAAGTGTGCCTCACCTCCGCGGACCCCCTCCAGTGGGTAAAAGAAGGCCACGAGCAGGTTCATGAGGACGGCTAGGTTGAAGGAGATGCTGCTCCAGAAAGACATGTTTCTTGAGCACCAGTAGAGAATTGGCTGAGCTACAGAGGACATTAGTGAACATGAGAGAGAGAGAGAGAGAGAGAGAGAGAGAGAGAGAGAGAGAAAGCATATACACTCACAAAACTTGCCCACATATAAACATTTAATGCACACACTGAGTAATTATATGGTTGTAATATAAAGCCTAGCACAGGCATGCAAACAACTACAGCATGGGTGATGTACAGTATCAACATTCATTCTTCACACCCTGTTAGCAAATAGAAACGTCTTCAGACCTCATACCACAAACACTAGTGCATGCTTGTATGCACAGAATCGTGCACACACACACACACACACACACACACACACACACACACACACACACACACACACACACACAAACACACACACGTCTGCGCTTCCATGCATTAAAAGGTTATCAGTCATTAACATATTGTGATTATTATTAAATCCTGTGGCTTTGGGAAAGAGATATAAAAAGCGAAAAGGTCGTATTCATTATTCAGCACATAGTTTTTTTGTTGATTTGTTTTTACAGAATGCATTCTCAAGATTGAACTTGTACACAAGTTTTACAAAACCTCGGTGTGCTTTAATGCTACCAGGCCTTTATTGTGTCGGGGTTTTTATCTCTGTGATTAGCTCGACTTTACGCCACGTGTTCTGCCACACCCCGTCTCGCTCTGTTTTCATTTGGTTTGCAGCGTTCCATTGGAATCGCTAAGGCTAATCAAAAACAGGTGAGCATTTAGAATGTGATTGATCATTAAAAAATTATGCATATGCAAATTACAAGCCCCTGATAAAGAGCCAGCGGAGCATTAACAGTTAAAGGGCATAATGGTCTGGTTGCCGTGGAAACCTCCGTGGCTCCTTATTCAGAGCTGCTGAAACGAACTCGTGAGGCACATTCGAACCGCTGACCTTGAAGCGCAACCCATTTTAATCTTAACTCAATCTACTGGGCTTTAGATTCGGTTGGTACTCTATACATACCATCCCTCGGAAAAGGTGTTTGCTTGTGAAATTGCACTGATTAACCGGCAAGGTCAGATTTTGTTCTTGTTTTGTTCTTGATCCATTTTTACTAAAACCCCACTCAAGTTCTGCAGCTAAATACTTCACTAGAGAAATGTCCCTTCCCCTTAAAAACGATAAATTAACAATTTTTTGTAAATATTTCGATTACACAGATTCTGTTTGATTCTTGATTCTTCCCTCATCTAATCCTATAGCTGATTAGCCAACATTGTTATTATATTCTTAATGCGAGAAATAAAGAAACAGTTTTTCTCATTCATAATTTTTCTTTCCCCAGGCATGAAGAGCAGGATGGACTACCAGCTCAGCACAAGCTCTATTTCCGAGCAGTAACACATAAAAGACTACACAAATAACAATAACGATGTAAGAGTTCTGTGTAAACATTAGGAAATAATCTACAACTGTTTACACATTCGGGAGTACGGGAAAAAAGGGAACAGTAATCATCCTCACTTCTAGCTAAGCCTAGTTGCGTAATCTTTATTTTATCTCAGTTTAAGGTAAGATAATGATAAAGATAATGCTGCGAACTGCTAGCCTAAATATTTGTCCATGACTAAGAGTGGATATTTTACTGACAACGTCAAATTCCCACTTTTTAATTAGATCGTTCTGCAGCAATTCTTTGCTTACAGCATTGTATTTAAACAGGTAGCCCCTGATTTACGATGGTTCAAACTTAAAGATTTTTCGGTCTTAAGATAATGCTTGCGATGCGAAAAAAAAAAATCTTAAAAATATTACAATTTTCATGTGCCATTTTAATTTCGTATGATATGTTGGGGCGCTGCCGAGATGTAGGTATCTCCAACCTTGTTGTTGTCTTGTCGTGTTAGAGTGCAGGATTTTGGTGTTTTAAAGCCCAATTTGAGCTCTTTAGCTATTTCCATTTTAATCAGAAGATGAAACAGAGAGTTTATACAGTAGGGTCGTGTAAATTGCTCTGTTTTTGCTAAATAATGTTCAGTAATTTGTTAAATTATAAACTACCCCATACTGATCACTATTCTTTAAGACTCCTGAGTAGACTAGGCCACGTCTAGACTTACGTTGTGTTCAAGTCATCGGAACGCAGCTCCATCGTAAGTTTGGGGGTTACATGTATTGCATGGACTGTTGTAACAATAAGGACATGTTTTAGGTGAACAGTTCGAGTCTAACATTGTCATTATGTCACAGTTAGCCATCGCACTACTGTGTTTGATTAAGCACACCCACTGAGGAAGAATCTCCACACAGTCTGAACCTTCACATCTATACCCTTCTGCTATAAACTACATTATTTTTCTATTCTTTCTTACCAAGACATCCTGGCACCAGTGAACTAAATTGGGCCTACTGGTATACAAGGTTACACTGCCCTTATTCCAGTTACCATGGGCTCTTAGGCTCCAAGTAATTAGAAAATAAGAATCTAATACAGAATAAGAAGAAACAAATGAGATCTCTTCCTCTCTCACTGCACAGAAATGACTAATATTATTGCCTGCTTTTTTTTTTCTTCTATGTTTCTTCTCAACTTCGTTTCATTCTTTTTCTTTTCGCAAAGCATTTGCCATTTTTCTCAGCTCTCTCTCGCCTCCTCCAGTTCTCCTTCCAATTTTTATTAACGGAAACGAGGTTTGGTTGTTTGCATTCATTTCTCTTGAGGTATTTTTCTCATCCTTTCCTCCTCGATTCGGAGCTCTCTCTTCCTTTCCTCCCACATGTTTCGTCATCCTCGACACACACCTGAACTTTCATCAACCCCTTCCTCCTACTTGCGCTATCTTCGCGCTCTCTGTCCTCCCTCTCTCTCCTTCCGTCCTCCGGAGGAGATCCTGATAAGTCTTTGGGGAGCTGAGAGCTACGTGCCTATTTTTATCTGCTTGTTGTTCTACTCGGCCTGCAGATAAAGACTTTTACGACTAAGACTTTTTTAATAAAGATGTATGTTCATGCCTTAACAGAATTAACTTATATTTCCTACTATATTTCATTGCTTTACACACCCTCCTCACTCCCCTGTGTAATGAGGGCAGGGATTTCCTTGAGGAAGATGCCCTGCGCTGCACTCGGAGAGTGAGAGAGTGTGTAAATCACCTTATTTAGGACAGAGAGAAAGTGAGAGGGGCCACCCACAGGGCACGGAGTCTGCGCTACCAGAGGTCTCTTGAGTACCTCGCAGTTTCTTCTGCCAGTTCATCTCATTGAAGAGGTCCTCAGAGCGCAGGAAGAAGTCGTTGATTTTGCTGCCCTGTTCGTCGCGCTCTGTTGTGTAGTACACGCGCAGCTTAGACTCCTGCGTGAGGAACTCGCAGATGTTGGGCACGGGGAAGACTATCTGCTCCATGGTGCGGTCCAGGCGCACGATCTGAGTGAAAACTACAGGGTTATGCTCACACGTATCACTTCGAGAAGCTATCATGAGTACCAATTTATGTATTAAAAAAACAAACAAACAAAAAAAAACTAAAATAATTATTCAGACAAATTAAAGCTTTTATAATGAGCCACTGGTTCTTATACAAGTTTTTCTTCTAACACAATCAGATGGTGTCTTTCAGGAAGTAGAATCTGAGGAATGGAAATCCAAAACGGCTGCCAGAAAAAGAAGAGTACAGACCTCTATTTGAGCGGTGTGTTTGGCATAAAACTCCAGAGCTTCGTCACCCTCACCGTACGTTCCTCCTGCTTTCAGCATGGCCTGAAGCTCCTTGTTATGTCTGGCCAACTGAAAGGTTTTTCAGGGAAAAAGAAGTGTGTGAGATCTGCGATCGGTTTTTTTCAGTTATATTAATTATTCACTCGGCCAAATAAACCAAGTGTTCTGAAATCAGTTTCAAGCCATGATCATAGTGTAAGAAAAAGCTTTGGACTATTGTTTTTGGGTTATCGTTTCTTTACGTTATACAAACAAAACAAAACAAAAAGCTTGCCTCTCTATTTGCATGAAAATACAGACAGTGTTAAAAATAATCAGCCACAAAAACAAATAAGTGCTCCAGATGGGACTCAAAAGCAGAGTGAAACATGCATCCATCCAACAGAAATGTCAATAAAGCTAAAATGGTAGTGATTATAGCTGTAGATTATGTATGTTAGAGTTACAGATTCAGAGCTTTCACAGTAACTCACAGCTGACTCTGGGTCAGAGGAGTCGTACGCAAGCTCAGTTACATCAAACATCGTCATGCTCCAGTTTCAGGCAGGAAAAGCCTGACTACGCAGTAACCGGCAGCCAATCAGAGGAGTGAGAAAGTGCAGAATCAAGCTTGTGTGAAGAGTTACAATATAGAATTTAAATATTTTTAGGTTTGATGGAGGATTAGTTTTTGTTGCTGAAACTTCATTAAATCTCAAAACTGTATACTTAAGACTTTCATCTGTTATTTATTTATTTTTGATGGGGAATGAGGATGGCAGGATGATTAATGCTTGTGGAATTGTTATGCAGTGATGATATTGTTTAGCTGGAGAAATCATTATAACTGGCTTTGTTTCTCTGTGTATTCTCTGTATTCGAGCGCAGGGCCTGAGTGAGTCATCGTTTAGATAATAAAATATGTGGAGAACACAGATCAGACTAGTTTTGCTGTTTGTTATCAAAGAGGCTGATATTCCAAAAATCTTACATCCCTGACACTAAAGTCTTTAAATTCCTTACAGCATTCATGGTAACTGGTTTGTGACCCATATAATTACAAGGAAATGTGTATGCAGATGAACCACACTTGCTACGTGATATTTGCATAAGACTGAAACTGTGCGTGACCATGTACCTGATGGGCCAGGATGTAAATGTTGTGTCCGACGTTGCGCGGGGAGGCGGCGTGCTCTTCCTCGCCCTCCCCGTCCTCCTCGGTGTGCTCTACTTCCACCTCTCCTTGCATGTACGCCTTCTTTATCACCTCCACCTGCACGCAGTGACCACATAGAGCACATGTGTGTGCACTTGTGCTTTGTTTGGACGTGCACATTCGTGTGTATGTAATTTGTGCATGCTTTCACTACGGCGCAAAAACAGGCACGCTTGCAGAAACATGTCTTTTTTTTTTTTAAGACGAGGAGTCAACAGGGCATGCAGCATTCCACCACCTGGTTAAAGGAATACTGCACTTTATAACCGGCAGCAGCAGGAATTTCTAAATGTTTCCTTGTATTAAGATAGGAATAGGAAACTATATTCTGGTCAAATGCCTCTCAAGTCTAACAAACATTTATGGCAAAGGAGTATGTTGTGTAGTTCCTGAATTCTTAACTCCTATTAAGTCTTAATAAATTAAACTATTAAACTGAAACAATTTAATGTTTTAGGAAGGAATCTGCACCCCAGTGTAGTTCTGAGCAGGTATACATGCTGAAAGCTCTGTTCAGCTCCAAAACAACAGAACTTATATATTTAAATTAAATTTTATAATATGTTATATTACATTATATAAAGCCATGCCATGTCTCTAATTATGCTATTTTCAGGATGCGAGCATCAAAATGCATCTCCATCGTAAGTCTGGGACGACCTGCATATATGTATGTGTGTTATATACACTGTATACTCAGGCACTAACAACAACCCTTAGAGTTTCATTATATAAAATTTTGATTTTCTTGATTCTTGAGCGTCATGTTAATCATTTTTCACATCTTTTCTTAACACTGTGTTGTAATCACAAATACATTACAGTATGTGTGATTGTAAAAAAACAAAAAACAAATATTATTAATTCATATATATATATATATATATATATATATATATATATATATATATATATATATATATATATATATATATATAGTTTATTTCTAAACCTCTTGTCTTTTAAAGGAAGCACTACATTAGTCCTGGTGACATAAGAACAGCACACAAAGTGGAGCAATTTAATTGTCACATGACCCAAATACAAATACACCTGTTCCTGGAAGACAACATACCTAAACAAACAGAGCAAGTCCAAGTTCAGCAGGATTAATCAGGGCACGGTTTGAGAAAAACATCCCAAGCACGAACATCCTCTACAGCACCAGTAAATCCTTTATCATAACTAAATGGATTAGACACGGCCGTGATTCTGCCTAGACGAGGCTGTCCACCGAAACTCAGTACCCAGGAAGAAAGGGGATGAGGCTGGGAAGCAGCCAGAAGAACAGTTTTGTGTAGATTTATGACATATAATCCAGGAACTAAAATAAATTTCAGTTCTAGTATCTCACAGCATCAAATATGTGAATTCTTAATATAATAATTAATATAAGACACTTTATGCACATTGGGCCTTATTTATCAAATGATATACATAATTTAGAAACAATATATTAAATAAATATATCAGTATATAATATGTATACAAACCGATTTCTCTGTAAATAGTTGGAAAACTTGATGTTAAAATGACCTCTTTTGGTAGCAGAGCGACTCCAATTAATTAGCAGTTGTACTTTTATAGCTCATTATTGTGTAAAACCACCTTAATTTGACCTTGTCTTGGCAATATTTTCGCCTTTTTATGTCTTATAATTGTGTTGAATTGAATTCTAAATGATTTTTTTTTATTTGTGTGGATGTGTCTTAAATAATTGCTTTAACTATTGTGCAGAAAATTATTCTTTTTAAGGGAGGTGGGTTTTTTTTAACTTTTCACTCTTATTACACATCTGTTGAAAAAATGATGTTTGCAGAACGTTTAGTACTACGACCTCCATCACTCACCAGTTCTTTAGGCCTCATATTGTACAAGATCCGCTCTGCGTTCTCGCTGTCGTGACGGCTCTCCATGATGGCCAGAAGCAACTTGGAGGCGTTATTCTGCTCAACAGACATAAAAACCTCAAAACTGCGTGCAAAATATATAAATATATAAGCTTTAAAAGTAGCATGTAGTTGACCAATGTGTGTGTGTGTGTGTGTGTGTGTATGTGTTTGTGGGTATTTGCACCTTCAGTTCTAGCACAAGGTCCATCCTCTTCTTGCCCAGAGGGTTGATGTCGTTTAAAATAAGTGCGATAATGATGTCAATGCCATTGCACTCATGAGTTGCGATGCAGTTCTGATAGACACAGCAGGACATTTGCATTTGTTACAATTTACATAAAAAGACAGAATCAAATCTAATTGTCTCAATCTACCAGCCAAAATCGTTAATTAATGACTGCAAAGAACAGGCGCAAAAACACGCACGTATGTAGCGGTGTGCTCCGACACTGGTTTGTGTGGATTAGTGTTAAATTACACAGTCGCAATGTTCCTTTAATGATCCGAGTGAGGCGTGAAAAGCTCGAACTATTGGGTGATTATGCCGCTCCGAGGAAAATGGTAATGACATCATGAGTTAGGAACAAAGAGCCACTGCCATTATGCAATTAGGAGCCTTTGACGCCATAGAAACATGGCACAATGGAAATAATGTGTACCATTATGCTGCGGAGGAGTCCGATCTGCTCGCAGGAAACTTTGGTTCTTATTGCAATCGCTGGGGTTTTTTTATGTGTATTTTTTACCGCATGCACATCATTTAACGAAGGCGAGTTTGACATGTCCACCTGGTTCTCGTGGCAGGGGCCCTGGCAGTACTCGGTGAGGCTCTCCACGGTTTGGTTGATGAGAGCCACATTCTTCTCATTAATGTAGAGCCCCAGCAGACCCAGGCCTCCTGTGGTGCTGCCACAGATGCAGTCAAGGAACTGCAGCGTCTCGCACACCAGGTTGTAATTGTTCTTGTTGTTCTGACAGCGCAGGAAGTTCTGGAATGGCAAAGAGAAAAAGAGGGAGAGAGACACACAGAGAAGACACAGCTCAGTGGAAAAAGTGTCAACAGGATCTAAAGGATGTGTGTTGCTATTGATACATTAGAACACATGGGGGTTGAGGAGGAACACCCACAGAGACTTGAGTTTCTGTCTAGAAATGAGGAACACGCATACTGTTTCGTTGTTTGGTTCATCATAAATTAACCCTTAAAACAAATTCTCAGACAGAACCAACCCCAGTTCAGACTGGAGCTGCTTCTGATTTTATGTTTCTTTGTAATGTCTTTATCTTGATGAGCAGCAGTTAGCACAGGTTCGAGGCAGTACATTGTAGAAGGGTCAGTTGGCGTGTGGCTGACCTGCAGCTCGCGGTTGTGGTTCTCGCAGAGCAGCTGCATGAGTCGCAGGATGGGCTGCATGATGGTGATGGTGACACTCATCTCGTTCTCGTCCTGATTCTTCTCTGCCGAGCTGGTTTGGACTTCGCCCCCACCCAGATGTTCGTCCGAGTCTACCTCCCGTCGGTACGCGGTGAAAGCCTTCTTTGTGGCCGTGGAAGCTTCCAGAAGCTGCTCGCGTACCTCTTCGGTGACCACAGCGACATTTACTGAAGGAGAAGACAAACAGAAATAAATGTGTTTGCATGTATTTAAACGTATTGACATAACATAGAATAACGTCATCCAACAGGGATACGTGTTACGTTCATTATAGTACAGAGGTTATTAAATCAACAATTCCAGTTTTAGTTAGTAAACATTTGCACCCCCTTCCTCCTTCTCTTTTTCATTTGTATGTCTATGAGTAGATGCTCTTTGAGAAGACCCTGACCTTTCTTTTTGCTGGGTGCCTCCTTGTCATTCGCGTCCTCGTCTTTGCGCTTGCTGCCCAAATCGCTGGTGTTTACCGTCACGGTGGCTTTGATCTCCTGCTGTGCCAGCTTCATCCGCTCATAAAACACCTTAAAAAACTTCTCCGACTTGTTGTCCCTCGTCAGCCTGATAAAGAACGACCTCTGGAGGAAAAGGTGGCAGAAGTAAAAGGAAGGACTCCACAGATTTAAGAGAAACTCTACCAGTAACTTCACCATAACAGTGGAGGTTATAAAACAAATGTTTTACTAATTAATTAGTTATTTTATATCTTTGGTGCAAATAGTTTTTAACATGAGATGTATGGAAAGTCAGTAGCAAAGAACATGCACTTCCGTATCGGCCATTCATATTAGTATTTATTTTATAACATGAATCTCTTTTACTCTTTTTGCAACGCTTCAAATTGACCTTAAGGTGCACATTTCTTTTTAGTTTTTTGTGTATTTTGAGAGGGAACATGATTCTTGCAGACTCAGAATGGGAGAAGGTCAATGCCAGTGCTGGAGAGCGACCTCAGGTTACCATCCCTGAATGAGTTTTTCATTCAACTGAATATGACGAGGAGGAAAAATGAAGAGATCGTGCCTCGCGGTGGCTCCCAGCACCGGAATTCCCTGAAGGCTATGGTTTCCTAGGTTTCAGTCTGATCTTCGAAGAAAAAAAAAACAGATTGGACACTGAGGGTGTTTAATTTAGAAAATGAAGGCCTATCCCTTTAAAGACCTCATGAAGCGTGGCACGGTGCAGCCATGCTCCTGGGTTCCGTTCTCACGTCCCTCCCTCAGCCCTGTTTACTGCCTGTCCAGCTCACACCACCGGAGTTACATAACTTTCTCTCTCTCACACACACTAACACACGGAAATAACCTGGAGTGCCTCCCTCAGCTCACCTGATTTATCACCATCTGCCTTTGGCCAGTTTGTGACACACACACACACACACACACACACACACACACACACAATGAATCCGGAATCTCTAATGATGCACTTTTGGTCTTTGTGTTAACAAAACTGAATGTCTATAATTTAGAAAGGGGGGGCGCTACAGCTCAGAGTGGACGATTATGTGATCGCTTTTTTTTTTTTCCTTCTCTAGTATATCCTGTCCTACTTTCCTCCCCCCTTTACAATCTGTCCTTACATAACCACTTAACTCAGCTGAGGGGACAGAGTACACGGAACGAGTGAGAGAGAGAGAGAGAGAGAGAGAGAGAGAGAGAGAGAGAGAGAGAGGAAAGAGAGAGGGGACCCGCTTCTGGGCCAGGAAAAAAAAAAAGGGGGAGCAAAAAAAAAAAGGAGCGTAGGAAAATCCTGCCCTACTTTCATGAGCCAAACAGGCACGAAATGAGTGTGCGGCGTGTCAGAGCTAGAAGGAGAGAAGAGGGTGGTGGAAAAGAGGGAGAGGAAAAGATGAAGGGATTGAAAGTGAGAGAGAGAGAGAGAGAGAGAGAGAGAGAGAGAGAGAGAGAGAAGAGGGAGGGAGGGAAAGTTATCAGCCGGCTTCTAGGGCAGTTTTGAAAGCTTGTTACATAAGTGGCCTTCTATCCAGGTTAAACTCACTCACGCTCAAGGAAATAAATTGCACGCACACACACACACACACACACACACACACACACACACACACACACACACACACACACACACACAAAGAGCAACATATACATAATAAGAGGACTGCTTAAAAACTTTATTTCATTCTGCATGCCTAAAAAAGTGACATCACCCTAAATAAATACATAAATAAATAAATACACTCTTAGAAAAGAACTGAGGGTAATTTCAGCAAGCCTGTGAATTCAGAGCTCTCAATCAGATTAGGAGCTTTTGAGTAGATCAACACTTCTGGGTTGCATAAGACAGAAGCAGTTCATAACATTAGAGAGAGTGTGAATGAGGAGGACTCATGACCGCGTGTGTAAACAACCCTGCAGAATCAGCCGGTGTTGTCGACACGGCAGCACCTGACCGGCATATGACAACAAGAACTACTCAGAAAAACACATCTCATCACAGTAGAATGGGGAAAAAAGGGAAAAACTAATACACAAACAAAAATCCATGAGGGAGAGAGAGAGAGAGACAGAGTGGTTCCTGATTCATCAGAACCAGTCGGGGGAAGAGAGGTCTGCCGAGTGCCAGGGTGGAGCAGCTGGTGTAATAAGAGCTGATGCTGTGACTAGTCTGCAGGGTCTGCGACATACGTGACCTTTCTCGTGCTGCTTACGTGCTGTGTGAGACTCGACATGTATCAGGTTGACTCATTATGGTTTGCGGTGTGACGAACGGGCCAAAAAAAATTTACCTCATGGGTTTAATTATTTTGCCAATAAACACAGTCAGACAATTCCCCCCCCCTTATTTGACACTATAATACAACGAAAGCTGAGTACTGGAAAGCACCCCGGTCAAGAACTCAACAACACAACGGGTCTGATTTTATTTAAAAGGTATTATTATTATAATTATTATATTAGACATAAGTCCTGGAACAATCTAAGTGGAGATTCACTTGGTCCACCCTCTAACACTTCACCCTCAAACTTCCAACTTTAGACTCACAGAGCATTCCGGTGAAGGGGATCATCACCACAATCACACACAATCCACAGTAAGTGTTTAACGTGTGCACGTGTGCGAACATGTAAGTCTCATTCAAGGTCAGTAGTTCCGCTGACAGCCTTATAAGTAAGTTCTGTTTCTAATCTTATAAGTTTTGTTTCTGGCCAGTGCAGGTACAAGTCCTTCAACGTGCTGATTATTAAATAAAAACCAGATGAAAGCACTTTGCCACCTTTAGATCATTATACTGAGAAAGCATCGTAAATTTTGGACGGTGGCAGATGATGTTCCTGTTGTCAAATAAAAAAACGAGATGCGATAAACATTGACAAATAAGAAATAAAGGTGTTACTTAGACTGTAAAAGAGTATAAAAAGCCTGTGTTTTTGCTGTAACTTTGGACCCTTCATGGAACGATCGGACTTTGTTACTGCAGGAAAAAAACCTGAAGCTTTGACATCACAACCCGGGATTCTGCACTTAGTCTTGTTTCTGATTGGAGTCTTCGCTTTGATACTGAATTAGTTTGTTCTTGTTTCAATTAGCAGTGAAACAAGAATGTTATACATTTGTTATTAGTTAGTCTAATATTAGTCTAATATTTGTTATTGGTTTTGTCATTTTAGCAATAAAAATTTTAATATTTCTAAAAAGGAAACTTTAAAACTGAATTTTAAAAAAATTCTCTTGTACATTTAGTTTTGTTCTTTAATGAAGGAAAACTACTTCTTAGCCGATTACTCGATTATTCGATGGAATAATCGGTAGAATACTCGTTACTAAAATAATCGATATCTGCAGCTCCAATTACTATAGAAATGAATATTGAAAAAAACGTCATTATGATAGTAATAACGTGCTTTCAATATGCGGTATATCTCTTGAAAAGTGCTCATTTGTCTGTACTGTGCAGAACAAAATAAACTAATCAGCTTTAGGAGGCAGAATAAACACTTCTAAAATCATTAGCAAATCCCTACAATAACACTGGTAGTCGCAGTGTTTTCTGTTACAGACCGACCCGTTCCCAATAAAAGAAAGGAAAAATGATGTGACCTTCACAGAATTAAGTTTAAAGGAACATAGCCAGCCCCTGAAGCATGCAGTCACTGTGATTGTCATTATACTGTATAGCTACGCATTCTTCTGCAAGAAGAACGGCTCGGGGCAGGCTTTCACAATTTCACAGTAACAATTGCGCTCGCCCTTCCGAAGAGGTTTATACGGCACTTCTGAGAATCTGCCGGCTTTCGCCACTTGTGCTAGATGAAGTGCACACCCTTCACCCGTCTGCGTGTCTTATCCTGTGAATTTAATCACAGAACCGGCTCACGGACGCAGCACGGCGTCACGCCTGCTGATTATGAATGAAAGAATCGATGTGGCTGGTTCCAGCGAGCTCTGATTCATTGTTTGCTGTTCAGTGAAGTATTCCAGGCGCAGGGTGGCCGGACACCACAGGAAGTGCACCAGCATGAGGAGCCGTGTGTGGGTGGTGTCATTAAACAACTGCCTACATAAACAGAGACGCAGGTCAGACTTCCGCTATCAACCCACTCCCCGGTACGCGCTCACTCTCGCAAGGCATCAACAAGGGGATGTTGCATAAGCCCCGCTTTTAGGTGCTTGGCTCACTCGCCTCGAGCCCCACCGGCTCTGCGCTAGCAGCCATCACTCCATCAGCCCTGTAACCAAGGTAACGAGCCGTTGCTGGGGAAGCTGGGCGAGTGGGCGGGATGTACGGCGGACGCTCCGCAGCGTAACTGCAGTCTGAATAATAAACCTGTCACCTCAATATTCAAATACGAGCATGCTGATATTCAAACACGAGTGGGGACAGTGAAACACCCCCTCACACTGCAAACACAAACATTCTCACGCATCAGCTAACCACACACACACACACACACACGTCTGCTGCTCTTTTAATAGACTGAGTATTCAGGAGATGTTTTAAACAGCCGGGCTGTGACCAGTGCTCTGTTTATCGGCACTATATTTTATCTTTTATCTACAAGCAGATGAGATTGACGACGTTCGGCGTTTGGGAAAGTTTCTGCTTTGTTTAGGATGTTGCTGTTAAATGCTGTGTAGAATCTTGAAATCTGATACAGGTGTGTGGGTGTTAGGGTATTTGTGCTTTCGCTCTTAACTTAACCCGTAAAAGCAGCTCAAGGCCATTGGGAGATTCACGCCGAATAAAAACTGTAACCAGACGCTCACAAGCGGAAGCCATTATTATATCCGGCCCTGTGTTTTATTTGTTGTCAGCACACACTTTGTTTCCCTTTTCCGCTATTCTTCCCCTGATTGAAGCCTTAAAAAAAAAAATAAAAAAAAAAAAAAAAAAAAAACAATGCAGACCAGCTTTACCACATGGACTCTGATCCGCACGGGTGTTTGGACGGGTCAGTCACACAACACTGTGTTTGGAGGTAAACATTTCCAAACAATGTGTTTCTGGCTTCACAACACATCCAAATCATGTACTAGTTTGTCTCTTTGGATCCTGCAGAACAAATCAGATCGTTATCATTGACGAATTTATATAAGAGGCACGATCTGTACCCATATTTAACTGAATTCTATCAGTAACTCTTTCATACGGAAAAACAAAGAAAGACACACTGGGGAAAATAATAGTCCAGCTGTAGAAATATCAGCATGGCGTGGGAATTTCGGTTCTTACAGTTCTTCAACCTTAGCTACATCACTCTGGTCTCCATTACAGATGTGCGTGGGTTTTGAGCAATCAGCATGTTTGTTTGTAGCTGCCTGTGATACACTAAAAGTATGTGCACCCCACCCACGGTCATCACTCCCACATATTTGTTAAAACATCCCATTTGCTGCGATCAGAACAGTCTTTACTCTTCTGGGAAAGCTTTCCATTAGATTTTAAAGGATATCGACATGATTCCAGTCCTTAATTCTGTGCTAGCTCTTGGATCTTTCTGAGAAGCACTCTGGTGTATTTATGTTATTTTAAAAGAGGTAGATGAATTACACAAATCATGTAGTTGAGTTAAAGTAGAGATAAACTCCAGTAAAAGTAAATGTGACTCCAGTAAGTGTCCCTTTGAACTTTCACTTGAGTAAAAGTACAAAATTATTTGCCTTCAAATAAACTTAAGTATCCAAAGTATATTGGATATAGATATAGAGATTTATTATAACTATAATGTTCCTGTTATAATTTTTATCACAAGAGTCTTTACTTAATCTCCTCAGTTTATGTGAAAAGACTCCCAGCACACTGATCTCTTAATAGAATGATATTAAAACTCAAACACTGATTACAAGCCCGAACCCCAAACTATTTGTGTGCATGTGTGTTGTGGTGAGTTCAAGCCCGGAGTTTCTTCATCATTTATCCCTCTGTAAATGTTCTGCTGGATGTTGAACTTATGCTGAATTGTATGTTGGTGATCAGTAGATACACCAAGTGCCGATCAATATAAGTTTTAAAACAGAGTGAGAGCTCGACCCTGATTGGTGAATTGTTGCGTGTTTGACCAGTTACGTTTTTATCCTCATAAATAAAAAGGTCATTTTTTCATTACCATAACAAACATAACATAAAAAATAGTTGAGCAAAAAGTTAAATATTTTACTTGAAATGTTGTGAAGTTAAAATAAAAGTCTCCCCAAATGGAAATACTTTAGTAAAGTACAGATACGTGAAAAAGCTACTCAAATACGGTAAGGAATTATATTTACTTTCTCACTGTCCAACACTGCATTGTGGGTAATCGGGGACAATGTATTTAAATTCAGTTGTCTCTAGTATAAATGTACACATGGTATACATCCTGATAGACGAGGCACTAGACAGACTTAATACGTACTTATTCAGAGAGAGAGGCTGCTCTGAGCTTTACGAGCACTGGCAACTGAAGAGTAAAATTTAGAGCAGCAAAATCCACAACCCCATATTGTGGGAGTAAATAAGGTGCAGTTGAATGGAAGCCTTTCTCTCTGTTATTTCCTTCCCTCCCCAATACACACACACACACACACACACACACACACACACACACACACACTCTTGCCAGTTGAATCCCAGCCCTCACACCTGTTCCCTTTCATTAACAAGTATGAGAAAGTGGGGAGGACTGATAAACCAGAGTACCAGCTACACACACAAACTTTTGACTTGTCTTCAAAATTCACAAGACGATTGCTGTGTATGTGTGTATGAGCGTGAGAACGTGTGTGAGCACGCTTGCTTGTATCTGGCCATTAGACACGTGCATGCAGCCGATGCCTGTTGTCTGGTGTCTGTTTCTGGAGAAGTTATGTAGGTCAGGAGCTAATGTTTAATGGAATGCGTGTATGCGTGTGTGAGGATGGCAGCAACAGGTGCAGCCAGTGACCTGAAACCTCGGTGAAACGTAGCTCCGCTGCTGACGAAGAAGAGGAGGAGCCTTTCAACCCCGGGCTCACGTCCTCCTCTCTGCACGCAGCAACACGGATCTCCAATTTACATAACACGGACGTGCGTTAGATAGGAAGGAGCTGACACTTCGTCTGAACTGCACCTACTCTTCATTGATTTTTTTGGTTTGTTTGGATATTTATCAATGTCACATCCAGGCTGTTCTCACTGACCTCAAGACAACAAACGAAAACCTCAATGGAACCCACTAAGCACATAAATACACAAGATCCTGATTGCAACCCTGAGCAGAAAACTCTGGGCCCAACACACACACACACACACACACACACACACACACACACTTGACTTCCCAGCTGCCCTGTAATAAAATTCTGTTCTATTTATACTTTTCTTAGGAAGCTCCAAGCCTGTGTCTACGTGCCGTAAGCAAAGCGGTTGTGGGTTTTGCGGGTGAAAGGGAAGCTTCCAACACTCCAAAAATTCAATCAGCCAATCAATTTGTACATACTGTACTGGGTTTTACACACTTATAACTACTTGTACTGAACTGGGGTGTGCGATTCAAGTTTTTAAAACCAACCACAATCTGGGTTGTAGTAAAACGATCCTCCATCTGGACGTCGGCCCGACACGATCTACAATGATCCCTTTTTATGAGCCAGTGGGAATATGGCTTTTGACCTTTGCACAAACTGCAGACAGTGACTAAACATGGCTTTTCATAGCGCTGGGAGGGGTGGCGGCAAATAAAGCTGCAACTAACGGGAAGATGGCACTTCCTTTTTAGGTGATTTGAATGTGTGTGTGTGTGTGTGTGTGTGTGTGTGTGTCTAGTCTCTCTTTGTGTTCGTGCTATATAAACATACCTGTGTGTATGTGTGTGCCCCTTTCTCTGAGAATGGTTTCATGGTACGTGGGGATCATTTTTGAACCTATAAGAAATGTCCAGAGGTTGTTTCAGAAGAGTAAAATGACAGTTGTACAGACTATAAAACACTGTGTGTGTGTGTGTGTTTATCAGATGAGATGTCTGCGGTTTCACAGCCCACTCTCTGTCGCTGACAGGACAGTGTAGGCGAATGCTTCCATCATGGGGCATCCAAAAACCAGCCCTCACAACTTATCCAACACCCCTCAGCTACCCCACACCTGCCTCTAAACACCCCCACACACACACACACCCCTAACCCCACCCACAACCAAACCACCAAAACCCTTCCTCATTCTTTCAATCTTTACTTTTCAGTCTCGCTAATTTAATCACTACTGACTGTATTCTGTCTGCCGGGTAGACAAACCCGTGTCGAATTTCACAGTGTGCTAGACGGCAGGTTCTAAACCACTTCCCATTGCCTGAGCTTTATTCTTCTACAGCCTCAAAATACAACCCTGAGTTTGGTCTGCTTTCTTGCTCATCCGTCCAGGTCGGAAGTTCGGCATGGACCTCGACCTACAGGCACGGTCACTAAGCATAAAGAAGTTTCTGGGCTGATTATAGTTTAGTTTGTAAACAGAGATTTCCAAAAAATGAAAAGATCAGAAATTTTTTCAGAATCAACTACCATGTGTGCAGTACCAAAGGATCCTGTTATGCAGGTGGATTGGTACAAACACGGCTTAAACAAAGACCTTCTGCTTGTTATGCAGTCTGCTCGACTCTTGAGTCTACCAATGTAGCTTATCTCGATTTGGTCAATTTATTCGACTTTTTCTTTGCCAAAAAATGCTCCAGATTTATTCCATTGTGAGTTGATAAGACTCAGATCTGGGCACTGATGGGTCCGTTCCAAAACACTGAAATTCTTCTGCTGAAGTTGTTCCTCTGTTGACATTTTTTATGTTGTTATCGTGCTGGAAGGTAAACATTTAATAATCATCATCATCATCATCATCATCATTATCGGTCTTAGCTGATGCCTGCAGGTTTGTGTTATTGTGATTTGGAACTTTCCATGATCCCTTCTTTCTTGACTAGAACCCAAGTTCCCAGCGAGTGAAGCAGACACACAGTGTGATGCTGCCATCGCCATGCTTCACTGTAGGTGATAAAAGTTCTCATGTTTGAATTTGTAATGTTTTTATTAGGCTGTAACACACTTCACAACATGGTTTAGAGTAATTTGGGGGATAAAAGGGCTTCTGTATAGCCACCGTACACCAAGAGCAAAGGTGTGTGAACAACACAAGAGATTGTTGTCAGATGCAGAAGGGAGTGTCCGATACTTGCCTGCAGCTTCTTTACTGTTGGGTGTGTAGGAAGGCATATTTGAGGAGTTTTCGTCTGGTCCTTCCGTTAACTTTGGAGGAACGTCCTGTTCTTGGTAATGCCGTTTTCTCCACTTGTTGATGATGGCCTCTAAAGTGTTTCATGCTAGATGTTTTGGAAAATGCTCTTCTGGACACTGTACATGCTTTGAATTCAGCAGTCAAATGAGACCGAGATGGTGTCAAGTAATGCTGATCTTTGTTTCAGGTTAATAACTTCTTTGATATATGGTTAGATTTGAACAGGAGGTTGAATGTGATTGGGTAATCTTATTATTACATTATATTATTATTATTTTTTTTAATACATCTTAACAGGGTTATGTAAACTTATAGTCGCTGTGCTGTCTTAAGTGACTAAGTGTGACTCACAAAAAAATAATAATAATTAGCAATGCATGTATTTAACCGTCCAGAGTTTCTGTACTAATCCCAGGTCACTTACAGCTGCAACTTTTCCTACCCTTAACACCTGCAGTGTTACAGCTGTCAAAGGCAAAACTATAAGCAAATCTGTCCCTTTTCTTTCAAAACAGTTTCAGTATCTTCGCTATGGCTCACTCTGAGAGTCCGGTTTAAACCTACATCGGAACCGCAAAAAGGCGAGGTCAACTTTGCGTAAAAAAAAAAAAAAGCTCTCGGTGCGAGCACGGCCGAGGGAGAACCAGAGGTCTAGCCGGGAGACCATCATTTGAGCACTGAAAGGTCACAGTGCTGTCAGACAAAAACCGGATAAAGAAAACAAACCGTACTCTCTCTCTATCAGTACATGTCTCGCTGGTATGATCCTCCTGCACCGGGAAAGCCCCAAATTGTATATAGATTTAAAAATTCCAGCTCAGACGCAGACGTGCTTAAACGACTATGTTTGTCTGCTTCAGCAGGGGTTAACCACGCAAGCATAGGTTTTGGTGCTAGCAGGGGTTTGTGGCCAGTCCCGCTTCTCTTTGTGTTGACTAGCTCACATCCTCTTTTTTTTCCCTTAATAGCACCTTTTTTTTCTTTAAGATTTTGCTTCACCTTCTGCCCTCTATTAACATTTCAGTCTATTGGCCTCTATCTGTGACCTGTCCTCAACATGCACAGCAACTGCCTCTCAGTTTTCAGATGATCTCAAATACAACCACACATCAGTACAAAAACAAAAAAAAAAAAACAAGGCAAGAGGAACGAGTGCGCTTTAGACCTGCTTTTAAAACAAAAAGCTCCTCTGTAGAAGAAGCAGGGCAGCAGGACTCTCCTTACGCAACACGCAGCAATGTGATGTGTCCGCTGACATTGTTTAGATTCGCTCAGCCAACACACACACACACACACACACACACACACACACACACACACACACACAAACAAGTGCTTGTCTAGGATTTATGGCAGTCGACGGGGAATCAGGTGATGGTTTTAGCAAGGTCACTGGTTCCTAGACAATAGGGACAGACGAGGGGATGCTGAGTCACATCGATATTGCCATGGAAACCATGACACACACACACACAAAAAAAAGGCGCAACCATGAGTCATATTAAGCCTAATGCCGAAGGTGTTTGTTTGGAAGACTGTTTCGGAAGGTTCTGAGTGCACTGTCGTCATCGGACATGCTTTACACACACACACACACACACACACACACACACACACACACACACGTAAATGCTAGGTGATTATCAGGAAGAGCGAAATGGATCAAAGGGTAAGGTTGAGATAGAAGTGGAAAGAAAAAGTGTATGATTCACTGTGAAATCAGAAATGGAACACAGCAGAGCAGAAACGATAAGCAAAAAGCTGTAATTCCCCCCAAACTCTAGAGAAAGGCACACACCAGTACACACATCTGTCCTAAATCAACCCACAGATGTGAACACAATCATTTCAGCGGCTCTCCGGGAGAGGAAAAAAAAAAAAAAAAAGGGTTTCTTATGGCATCTGCTAAATTCTAATATTATTTCAAAATGTAAACAATATATAGACAAAAGTATTGGGACACCAGTCATATGTGGTTCTTCCCCAAACCTGCTGGAGGCACACAATTGTCTAAGATGTTTTTGCATGTGGGTAGCATGAAGTTTTCCCTTCACTTGAACTAGATACCAGGTCTTTTCCAGCATGACGATGCCACCTTCACTGAAGATCTGCTTTACATTGTCAATATTTTGTGTGAGCACCATTGATATCCAGCACTGCCTTAATCTTCCTAGGCATGAAATTCACCAGAACAGGTTTTTGTTGGGATCCTCTTCCACTCCTCCATAATGACATCACAGAGCTGCTTGATGTTAGACACATGGTGCGTTTCCACCTTCTGGTTGAGGATGTCCCACAGATGACCAATTGGGTTCAGGTCTGGCGACATACTTGGCCATTCCATCACCTTCACCTTCAGCCAGGCCTTCTCACCTTACCTACATCAGTACCTGGCTTTACTAACACCCTTGTGGCTGAATGAAGAAGAATGAAAGGTATTATACCAGCAAATAGGGACTACTTGTGAATGGATGTTCAAAAAGAAGCACTTAATCATATGGTCAGGTGTGCACAAACTTTTGTCCACAGGGAGTATTTGCATATGCAAAGGCAAAACAGATCGCATTTGAATGTTGTATTAAAACATGCGTTTTGTAAATCTTTTGGGGAAATGACAAGAGTTCTGAACAGCAGTCTTTTATGTAGTTTACTACTTAGCAACCCTTCTTGTCACAGTAATTTAATATATTATATATATTTATTACATACACTTTCTTCATTGTATCTCTCTGATTGAACTTCATCAATAAAAAGAGTTAAACTTATTGTAATGTTGTAAAGTTGTAAATGTAAAGTTAATGTCTCCCAAATGGAAATGCTTAAGAACAGATACGTGAAAAAGCTACTTAAGCTTTTACGGCAGTAATAATTAGTATTACGTATATGAGTATCGGAAAGAAAACCTTGATAAGCATGTCTCAATGAAGCCATTTGCAACTGTATGTGGTGCTGAAATAAATACAATTGCTCCTGTGTGAAAATGAGACAAAGACGACAGACTTTCACAAGCACCACAAGTCATCTAAGAAATGTACGATTTACTTAATTTCAAGAGCAGGAAAAAAAAAATCCTACTGAGTAAATCTGAAAGAGCTGACTAATAAGAAATTCAAATAATTTGCTTTATCTTTAACATTACATCATGTATGAGATATGAATGCATAATATAGCTCTAATTTGGCTGTGACAGTTCCTGTAGGCACCTGTTCAATTTCACTAAGTAGTATTCGATACCTGGCTCCACAAAGTAACTCATTACATCTTTGCGTGCTTCTCGTTCGGATCGGAAATTTCCTACACACTTTCTTATTTTCTTCATCACTCTAAATTTGTTTAATTGTCTTCTCTTTTGTTCTCTCTCTGCATCTCATCCCTCGCTCCCTCTCTCTGCCCCGGTTCTGGCACTAAGCAGCGGCCTAGTTTGTGTGTTTATGGCATAGCTTGGGGTTTTGTGTGTGTGTATTTGCTTTGCCAGGCCTGGTTTATGTAACAGACCTCATGTGAGCTGCTTTGTTCAAGAGCCTGCTGGAAGTTGGAGGGGGGGCACGGGGGCGGAGCATCAGGTAGAATGGCTATGCAAATAACAAGCTCATTACGCAACAGGAACTGTTTGTGTTAGGCTGAGCGCACAGGCACAAATGCGCGCACATGCACACACACGAACCAAGCTAACAGGCACACACACACAATCTATGCTATGTGATGAATTGCCCCACAGTCTGTCTCTCAGCGCCCCCACCACCACCCACCTCGTGTGCCTGCGCACAACCTCACAGTGAGGTCAGCGGATTGACAGGTTGCCATGGCAACACACAGAGGTGGTGGCAGTGGGGGGACACGCTGACGTGAGGAGCTCGAATTATCCGTGAAGATGGAAAAGTGCACCTCCGTCTCTCTCTATCTTTGACAAGGAAAAATCCGATTGTGGTTCTGAGATTGTACCGAGTGTCGGCTTTCGCACATCGTCAATTTTACTGTGAAATCCAGACAATATGGATGATTCTGATTATAAAAAGCGCTGGTGAGCGTGTCATTGTGTCTCCTCCTGTTTTATTACAAGTTGTAGCAAAGCGCCTGAGCTGTGCGTGCTGAAATGCGCTCTGTCTCCTGATTCCACTCAATCAATAGCAGTGTTTCAGCCTCCGAGGCAAAGATGTCACCGGCGCCGGATTTGCATAGTGAGCACGGCTGTGTGCGTGCACGAGAACGTGAATGCCTTTTTTTGTTGTTGTTGTTTTTGTACTGTTTGTTATTTGTAAACAATTGTAATATGTATTTGTAATATTAATGTAATTGTAATATTTGTATTAGTACGGGTGAAGAGAAATGACAAAAATGTCACATGATTTTTCAAAGACATTTCTATGATGCACAACACGTATCACCATGTACACAATTCCCCACAATTTCCCAACAGATACAATGGTGCTGCTTCCTTTTTTAGACAAAACCCCCTGCTTGATATTTTATTTAATGCCTAAAAGAATTATGTAAAAGTGAAAAGATATTTATCTTAGAATGATCATAGCAAAAAAATGTATCAATGCACTACATATTGTACATAACAGTTATAACGGGACAACTGTTATAACGGTAGTGTACAACATGAATGGATCTGAGAAACATGAATAGGAGTGACTCCAGAAAGTTCACGTTGCTCATCATTAACTACATGATCAGACTCTTTTAAAAAATTGTTTTCTGATTCATGCAAAAATATACAGTGCCAAAGAGAATCATTTAGGCAAACTGTTATGGAAACACGTGTCAAAAGTTTGTTGAAATAAGTCCTGACATCTCCAAGATAAATTTAGAGAGCCGAGAAAGTACCTGTATGACAGGGTTTCCTCCCTCGAGCAGGGCAATGGCTAACAGGATGCTCTCCTGAAAGATGCGATCGCTGGTGGCGTTCATGATAAGGTCGATGACCAGGTCAGACGCTCCCTCTCTGTCCAGGTGGCACTGAACCTCAGCCAGGCTCAGCTCGCCTCGGGCTCCCACCGAACATCCAGAAGACGCTGAGAGGGACAAAAAGAGTGCGGGGGCAGAATTACAACCTGGAGGTGAATAATCCATATGGCCAAAAGTGTCTGGACATCCGACCACTTGTACTTGTTGGCCATCCTGTTTCTATTATTTCCGCCCTATTTCTTGTTAAAACATCATCCACTCTATTGGGAAAGGATGAATGTCTTTTCATTACATTTTTCGGCATCAGTTTAAAGGCCGATGTGTGTGTGTGGGTGTGTGTGCGTATAAAGTGTCAGGTGTCCACATACTTTTGGCCTTACTGTATGTTACAAAATGTAAAGCAATGCTGACATGATTCGTGATGACGTGTTTTTTTTTGCGTAGCTTTTTACCTTCCATCTACACACACACACACACGCACACACTTCCTGTAGCAGGTGCGTCTGCAGGCTATTCCCACAGGAAGTGTGTGCATCCTGCTCCCGTTGCCTGGCAACAACAGAGACTGCTCTGAGTATGTAGGACATGCAGCACAAAACACCAAGGGTGACAAGGGCAGAGAAAAGAGAGAGACAGAGTGGAGGGAGAGAGAGAGAGAGAGAGAGAGAGAGAGAGAGAGAGAGAAAGAAAGAGAGGAATGAAGGAAGAGACAGTAATGAACTTAAACAGACAGGTTAAAGTGGAGAGATAAAGAGAGATGGAGGGAGGAAGAGTCCGCCATAGAAACTGGTGTATACATGTAAATACATACAATAACATACCTGTGTCCACAACTTGTCTATATAAAACACACAATCTTCCACTGATGCAATTATTACTGTAGCTGATTCATGCCTACAGATAACACTAACACTAAACAAGTTCTTGTTGTTGGAAAGAAAAAAAAAGTGGGGGAATGGCCAAATGTCCCCGCAAGGTTGATCGTGTCAGATGTTCCCCACACACACCTTTTGTGGCCGTTCCACTGACGTATTTATTAGTGTGCCTATGTAACATGAACTTTTTATCCATGAGTGAACCTATAGGTTCTGTGACCACACACACACACACTATAACACATACTGTCATAACTGTGGGTGGAGAAAAAACAAACAGACCTGGGGGAGGTTTACTCTGTGCCCCAGGGCCAACGGGTCCATTGCTGAAAGTGGTCAGGCTGTCCCTCCGTCCTCCTGGTTTAAAGTTGCCATAGTAACGATTCACAAGGATTTGCCTTAAAGCTTCACCCTGACAACACAAGAGAAAGTGGAGTCAAGCAAGGTCCAGTTAAACTAACATTAGCTGTGGACATCACATTTTGTTGCTCGAAAGCAGGGGAAAAGGAAATAATCAGGATCGGAGACAAAACTTTGAGCGCACAGAAAGAAAAAAAAACATCCTAAACTTTATTCACCTCAAAGTTGCAGTAAACCTGACCTTTGACCTTAATAATGTGTGCTAAGGACAGTATTATGAAGAAAACTTGGTCCTTCTCTCTGATCTCCAAACCTGTTATGAAACATCTGGCCATGAGAAAGCAAATATTACCGACCATCTGATGTGAGTAAGGTAAATTTAATCGTAGCACAAGAGGATGTGTCTAGTTGTTTGTGGGGAATCCAATATCTTCCCAAAAGTGGTTGCAGTTCCTCAAAGCATGGTTCCACATCCAAGATGTGTGGTCAGGCGAGGTGTTCAGGGGGTTTCCTCCATGCACACATCTCATTCTAGAGGTCAGTAAGTGTGTAACATTTGTAAATGATCTCAGAAAAAGATTTTAGATTTTTACGGCTGTGCTAATCCTGTATGTAGATCACATTTTTTTTAGCACCGCTATTCATAACACGTAGGGCAGCACTAATAAAACCAGGGATTTACCACAAAAAAAACCAAAAAAATAAAAATAAATTAATAAATAGAAAAGCCACTTTTGGCCTGAAACATGGAACTTAGTGGCAATCAAACTAAAATACAAATGGTGATTCCTCTTGAGGACAGATCAGGCAGTTAGTAAAGTTAGCAGCCTGTGGGATTGTGCGAATGAAGTAAGTCATGGCGCCTGAGCGGGGCGGGGGTGGGGGGGTCTCTGGTTCGAGCCATGCTACTACCTACCCGTCTCTGATCCTCCAACTGCTTCTGGGGCTGATTGGGATCAAGGTCCTGAGAACAAGGTGAGTGAGCAGCAAGCCAAAAGGGAGAAAGAAGGAGAATGAACAGGGAAAGGAAAAGAGGCATCCAGGGGGAACAAAAAGAAAGGAGGGATTAATTCTATTTATATTAGTCAACTTTTTAATGGCATGCTGGGGGGAAAAAAGTAGGACAGATTTCAGCATGCAGTTAAATGAAGGAAATGAGAGATGAGCTCGGCACTCGTGCGTGTGTGTGTGATAAGTTGGCTGTGTAAACGATAACGAGCACTTCTGATTAATTAAGAATAAAATAAGAAATACACACCTTCACCAAAGCATGACAATCCTCCATAAATACACCGATCAGGCATAACATTATGACAGCATAATATTATGAATAACACTGATCATCTCTTCATCATGGCACCTGTTAGTGGGTGGATTTATATATTAGGCAGCAAGTGAACATTTCATCCTCAAAGTTGACGTGTTAAAAGCGTATAGAAGAGTGTAGGGATTTGAGCGAGTTTTAAAAATTGTGACGACTGGGTCGGATCTCCAAAACTGCAGCTCTTGTGGGATGTTCCTGGTCTGCAGTGGTCAGTATCTATCTAAAGTGCTGCAAGGAAGAAACAGTGGTGAACCGGTGACAGGGTTTAGTGATGCACGTGGGGAGCGAAGGCTGGACCGTGTGGTCCGATCCAACAGACGAGTTACTGTAGCTCAAACTGCTGAAGAGGTTAATTCTGTTAATGCCCGGCGGGTCACGACTGTTTTGGCAGAACAAAGGGGACCGACACAATATTAGGCAGGTGGTCATAATGTTATGCCTGAACAGTGTAAATAAATAAATAAAATATTCAGTGGACATTTAGAACATTTAATTTCTAAACTAAAATACTAAATCTGAAAGACAAAAAAAGGACAAAGCTATCAGACTGTCCTGTCTGTAGGTGTGTGTGTGTGTGTGTGTGTGTCATTAGGCTTTTACAATAAATGTGTTAATTATGTAAGTGCAACAAAGGCAGCTGTGGTGAGAAACGCCCAGCAAAGGCGAGAAAAAAAAGGGGGTTGGGGGGGCTGAATGACACAGAGATGACACCCATACACACATCAAACATGAACTGACCAACAATAAGAAAAGAAAAGAGCAAAAAAATCACTAAGAGTAAAAAAAAAGGATGATTTATTGTGTGTTCCACTCTCGGAGAGGGAAAAACCGAACGAAAAAAAAACCCAACCCAACCCAAAAAAAAAAAAAAAAGAAAGAAAGAAAGAAACAGACCAGTCATGTGCGTCTATGCGTTCAATTCGTTGATGAGGCTTCAACAGAGCTGTGTGTTTGTGCTTCACAGATCTGTGTGTCTAAAAGTGCGAGTTCCCTCTGTGTCAACATGAATAGCTCTGATAAGGTTGTGTGAGCACGTGTGTGTGAGTGTGCACGTGTGCGAGTGTGCATGTGAGATTTAGCAATAATGAAATGCATCTACACAGATGCTACAGGACAGAACGACCCATATTCTTTACAAAATATGGGTGTTGAACACACCTCGGCAAAGTTCTCTGGCTCCGGAGGGGGAACCAGCTAATGGAGACAAAAAGATCCAAAAGTTAGTTCATACACACAGCAAACAACCCAGCCACCTCAAACCTGGCATGCAGACGGTGTGCCTGTGTGTGTGTGTGTGTGTGTGTGTGAGGAAGAGCTCCTCTTTTAAATTCAGTTTATTAACCCAGGCGGGCCGCCACTAACTATTCAGGTCAGAGAGAGAAAAAAATGTTACTATCTCGAAAGGAATCTTGAGGAAGTGCAAAACAAGAGGTGATAGTGAAATGATCTCCCTGCATTAATATTGAAATCGCTTACAAGAGCTCTCAGCCTGCAAGGTGCTATATTTGGAAGCAGAGCGTCACGTGGATTATATAACGACGCTCCATCATGTAGGTCATCTGCGGAACCAGACTCGAGATGCCTAAACACGGCGCAGTTACAGGAAAGCTTCACCGACTCTTCTGCATTCCTGAACTGTTTTTTTTTCCCCTTAGATGAATCACAAAGCAGTCGGTGTGTCCTGATATCAATCGTCCATAAAAAAAAAAATAATAATAATATTTTTATTTTGTATTATAAATTGTCTAAATTCGCTCACGTTACATTCCTCTGGAGTTGTTTCTGTTTTCTAACCGATAAAGCAGAATGTACAGTATTCACAAAAGTCTGAGTGGTTCACACTCCCACCAGTTCTTGACAACATCGCTCTCTGACGACGGAGAATTATCGTTCAAGTAACACTGAATAAATTGAAGCTTGATGTGTTATTTAATTTAATTTATGACCAAGTCAGACATTTATAGAAGGTGAACAAATAATGACATGTCAATAGTGTGCAAAAGTCTGTCCACAAAACCACTGACTGTACATGACAAACAAACTGGATTTGTGTTTCACAAGGCAATTATGTGTGTGTGTGTGCGTGTGTGTATTGTACTTTAAAAGACACACAATATTGCTTCGCTGATGTATCGAATGCATGAAGATCTGTTTTACTACGTAAACCGATCAGGAATAACTTTAGGACCACTGACAGGTGAAGTGAAGAACACTGATTATCTCTTCATCATGGCACCTGTTAGTGGGTGGGATTTATTTATTAGGCAGCAAGTGAACATTTCATTCTCAAAGTTGACGTGTTAGAAGCAGGAAAAATGGGCGGCGTAAGGATTCCAAGAGTTTGGAAAATTGTGACGTCTAGACGACTGGGTCAGAGCGTCTCCAAAAACTGCAGCTCTTGTGGGATGTTCCTGGTCTGCAGGGGTCAGTATCTATCAAAAGATCCAAGAAAGTGGTGAACCTGCGACAGGGTCGTGGGCAGCCAAGACTCACTGATGCACGTGGATAGCGAAGGCTGGTCCGTGTGGTCCAACACATACAACAGACGAGTTACTGTAGCTCAAACTGCTGAAGAAGTTCATGCTGTTAATAGTCGTTATTGGGTCAGAAAAGGGGGACTGACACAATATTGGGCAGGTGGTCATAATGTTATGCCTGATCGGTGTATACTTTGTAGACATTAAAAGCATAACATTGTCGAAATCATGCGAGGCGACACGGCAGTTGACAGAAAGCAAACACTGAAAACGTGACACACGCTCATGCGGATTCAACTCGAGACCAGGGAACACACACTCGGTGTGCCCGAGGGAGAGAAAGAGCGAGCGACAGATGACTGGTGCATTGCTTAAAAATGCGACCTTAAACACACACACAAGTCTCTGGACACAGGAAAAAAAAAAAAAAAAAGGTTGTCTTAATGCCAGCGGCAGCCTGCAGACACCCCAGCGAGTGGAAATGGGTGGGGGGGGGATGTTGTAATAACAACCTGTGACGCACAACGCCACGCAGTTGAGTAATATCACTACCAGCCAGGAATCTCCCTTTGTGCAAGTTCGCATGAAGGGCTGAAAATAAGAACCTTGTGATGTTAGCAAGGTGCGACTCGCAAATGTCCCTTCGCATCCAGAGACATGCTTATCGTGCTCTGCATCGCTTCAAAAGAAAGCGACATGCGTAATGTCTCAGACCGTTTGTTCATTTCCTCTGCTATTCTATTGAGATCTGGGGGCAGCAGATGGTGGTAGATCAAAACGCATGCCATGGAACAACTGGTCTGCGGTCACAAAGGTGATATTTGTTTGAGGTACAAAGAAATCCAATTAAGCGCTGCACCCACCTGACCCTGTCGTTACACACAAATATTTTTATTTAATAAAAAAAAAAAAAAAAGTTTTTACATTTGTTTAGAAGCCCCACCCTTAAAGAGTCCAGACACATAAAGGATACTAATATAGAGAGCTGTCTGATAGCCAAGGACACAGGTGATTTGATAAAGCCAAAAAAAAAAAAAAAAGTGCATGAAAAAATAATGGTGTCTTGATGGCAAAACACAGATAGTGGAAGATTTCACCTTATTAAGACATCAGTATTCCCGTGAGTCACTCTAAATCATCCTGTAGACTTTAAAAGGAGCCAAAAAAGTACAGCAATCAGCTTCTTGATGCTGATGCACTTCGCAAACTTAAGGGACCTCAATCCCAGGAAACACAAACCGCAAAGATCCCACCATAACAGTGATATTGCATAAGTAACAGGAACTGGAATGGTTAACAGGTGAATAGAACGGGATATAAAATGAACCAGTACTTCATTGCTGCATTGTGTGTGTAAGAGTGTGTGTGCTGCTTGTGTCTCTCAGTAAACAACCTCTGCCACACGTTCATTGGCAATTACAGTAGAAGGTCACACATAAACAGGGAAACTGAATTCCAGGAAGAAAAAAAAAAGGCAAACGGGTCTTATGTAACCGCTGCCCAAGCATTGGCGGGTACCCAAGAATCGTGCAGCATACAGGAAGGAAATTGGGACAAGGCCACACACACACACACACACACACACACACACACACACACACACACACACACACACACACACACACACAAAAAGCACATGTATGAACATATCTACCCCTACTGGGCACAGATGGCACTACATAGGCAGGGCTGCACACACTGACATAGCCAAGGGGTTAGGATTACCCAGAGACAAAGACTGTGTGGAGTGAGGCAGAGACAAAGACTGATTTCACATTCACTAGAATTCATTGGCAAATTATGTGTCTAATACACACCTGTAAAATACAGGTATAAATACCTGTCCAAAATACCTGCTCTGCCTCATTACGCAACCCCTGCGCCCAGAAGTGGAGACGCGCAAGTGGCCTAAATCTGCATTATCCCAATCCATCTTACATCACACACACACACGCACACATACACACACACTATATGCACATGCCCTGAACACTAGTGTGTTTTTACAGAGATGAGCAGACAATAACAACAGTATCAGTGAAATTGAGATAACAGGTTGTTTGTTTGTGTGTGTGTGTGTGTGTGTGTGTGTGTGTGTGTGTGTGTGTGTGTGTGTGTAAGATGCAGAGATAAATAAAAGATAAAACACAGGTTTGGTCACTTCCCTTGAGACTAAGCAGAAGTCCACTTCTAGACAGCATCTCCACACCTCTATTACTCTCTGCCTATTCTTGAACTTCTTGCAAATGAGATGATAAGCAAAATATGGTTCAGCGCTAAAAGTAGCTTGGAGGGAAAGCAGAAGAGTGCAGGTTCCTTTCTTCTAAATATACATTTTTATTTAGGACTCAACATAAACCAGCCTTTCTAAGCTGAGTTGAACAGAACCCTGTTATTTTCACGATAGACCCTTGACTACAGAACACGCCGAGATAAAGAGGACCGCTGTTTCCTGCGATTGTGTGTGTGCTTCTTCATCTTGCAGGGAGGAGCCACTGCTGGATTTCACAAATCACCTTCCTGCACTTCAAAATCAAACCCCAATAATAATGATTTCATTTGTCTCTAACAGAATTGCAGTAACAGAGACGGTCATGTGGTCATTTGGAACAATGGTGATTACTAATTGATCAATGTGAACAACAGTGTTGCGTGATTGGTCAGTGGTAATAATTGGGATCCATGATTGGTCATTGGGATTAATAGTGGTCCATGATTGGTCACTAGGGATAAAAGTGATCTGTGATTGGCCATTGGGGATAATAGTGATACATGACTGGTCATTGGGGATAGTGGGGATCTGTGATTGGTCATTGGGGATAATAGTGATACATTATTAGTCATTGGGGATAACGGGGATCTGTCATTGGCTATTGGGGATAATAGTGATACATGATTGGTCCTTGGCGATAATAGTGATCAGTAATTTGTCATTGGGAATAATGGTAATCTGTAACTTATCATATTAAAAAATATCTATGTTTTTTTCCTGACCAATCAGATATCAGTTTAAGATAAACAAGTAAAACAACTACCGTATTTTCCGGACTATAAGCCGCTACTTTTTTCCCACTCTCTTAAATTGTTGAACGGGTTCAGGTGAACCAATGAAATTCTTTATATTAAATCGGGTGCACTCCCACTGAATCGGCCCGCAGCACATCATAAATATGGATAAGGTGCCTCTGAAGTTTGACCTGCCGCTCACTTGGACTGTCTACAGGAAATGTGAATCATTCATCACGCTGAAAACAACCAGGCATGAAAAAACGCACTTCATCTGTGTTCTGAGCTGCACGGCGTCAGGAGAAAGCTTCATAAAGCTAATTTATGTTCAAAATAAAAATCTTTGTCAAATTCAGTGTGTGCGGCTTATATTTGGGTGCGCTTTATAGTCCGGAAATTACGGTACATATATTTTACCTTTACAACTTTGATACTAAGTAAACACTTTGCCAGGAAAAATGTGTCAGAAATGCAGGACAACTACAAAGACTCCTGGGGAAGTAGCTTCCTGCCATACAGGTAATCTTTATAATAAATCATATTAATATTTTCTTTTTCGTTATAGCTAGAAAAAAAAAACAGTGATAAAGCAAAAACTGCATCTTTGATGGAAACATTTGGGTGAGCAATTTTCACAAAACAAATTTTTTTCTATCCATAGGTCATCCGTGAAAAAACCTAGCAGAAAAATGTGCAGATGTGTAAGTGTGAGCCTCACCTCTATTAGGAAATCTTATACTTAAGGTCATGTACTTTAAGTCACATTTCACCTAGAAAGTATCACTGACGCCCACATACAGCACTCAACTTCCTTTTTGTGTAGACAAAATATGCAGTCAGAGAAACACACAGACATATATAATCACAAAAATATATCGGTGCTGATGCAATATATTTATATATTAGGGCTGTCACAATTAAGGTGTTATAATGCCTTAACGCAAATTTATTTTAATGGCACAACTTTTATTTTATTACTTTATTGTTATTCTTAATTGTATTATTTTATTCTGCGTCTGAAACCTTCAACGCAACACACGTATTTAACTCCTTTGAAAGATTATTTTTAATTTCTAAACATTTGTTTTATTGACACGCCAAGTCTGTAATCACGCACCAAATTCCGCTATTATGCACACATCCGGCAAATCCGTGGAAACAGAAAAAAAGTTCAGTATGATGTCCTCATGATTTATGCAGTTTAAAACACAATAATTACTTTAAAAACGTTTACAAGAATATTTTGTCTTCATGCTCGATTTTCAATTTGGTTTCAGTAATAATAAACATTTGCATAAAGAATCCATGTGTGTCCAAAAACATGTCGATTACAGTATTAAAAACTATAAAAAAAAAGTATTAATTGAAGGTACATTTAGAACAGATTAAAAATGTGCGATGTGTATCTATATATATAGAGAGAGAGAGAGATAGATAGATAGATAGATAGATAGATAGATAGATAGATAGATAGATAGATAGATAGATAGATAGATAGATAGATAGATAGATATTAAAAATGCTAAAATAATAAATCACTATCAATAGACCTTTTCATAATTATAGAGATATTTAAGTTTACTGATATTTTTTATTTATTTTTATACCCTTTTAAAGTGTACAATTTTATTTAAATGATTAGAAAACTGTTAGTCAGACTACTTATTACTACTATTGTATCCCTGGCATCATTATTACCTCGTCCTAATGGGGTCCCATTATTGGTTTCATACTGGAAAAGTTTTGGTGAAAAAAATCTCTCCAAATTATATACCAGTGAACATTAAAAAGGTGATGAAGAGCTCACAAACTCCGCACTCTGCATGTTCTGTCTTCATACTGACATCTACATAAAAGACTTCCTCTATAAGTAGACAGAAAAAAGCTTTCAGAAAAAAACTCACCCGCAAACCCATTCACAGGTAGTATGCCAGTAAGTGACAAGTATGTGCAAGAATACACATGCAGACACACACACACACACACACACACACACACACACACACACACACACACACACACACATTTTAACACTTACACACACACACACCATGCACCTGCAACCTTTCATATGTGATCTTCAAAGGCCTTTAGGACAAAATGTGTGACTGCAGGTGACCATCTCTGCACCTACACATTAGTCACGTATTAACGTTTTTAATGTGGTTTTTTTTTTTCTTTTTTACATTTCTATTAGTCATCAATTTCTGACAACGCCGTAAATATATTTGAGCTATGACTGAGTAAATTCTAATATGAGATCAGCTAAAAAACATGCATGAAACAAGTGTTCAAAAATATCAAAGGGTGTTAACGAGATGCGTTTTCCCCAGAACCCCCTCACACTCCTCCCTACCCACTCCACTCCTTAACAAAACAACACACGCACACACAAACGTGCAAACAAAAGAGACAAAAACTGACAAGTTTGTGGTGGGAACCAAAACAAAACCAAAAAAAATAAAACAAGACTAAACTGCAGTGAAGCTGAATGAGGACAGAGGCAGCATGCAAGCAAGAAGCATAAGACAACGAAAAAAGGTTGGAGGAAAAAACAAAACAAAACAAAACAAAAAAACGACAAAAGAAAGATTAACCTCAGCCACATCCAGCTCATCGTCAAAGGCAATCAGCTGCAAGAGAAGAACACAAGCTAGGGGTTAGTGAAGAAAAGAGGCAGAACTACAACCCAGTGCAAACACACACACACACACACACACACACACACAGACACAAAGGAGAGGTGATTTACAGGGTTTGGTCTGGATGAGAAGGAGAGATCACTGCAAACACCACCAAACAAAACAAACAAAAAGTGCAAACAATAACCCAAACACTCTCACTTGATATCACACAGAGGAAAAGATTGTTATCTGAGTTAAAGTGTGTAAATGGTTGCACTGTGTCCTGTGCTCGGTGCTTTATCTTCTGCAGCTACCACACTTTCACATACTACATTTACATTTGCGGCATTTGGCAGATGCCCTTATCCAGAGCGACTTACAACTGAGCAGGGGAGGGTTTTTAGGGCTTTGCTCAAGGGCCCAGCAGTGGCAGCTTGGTGGTGGTGGGATTTGAACCTGTGATCTTCTGATCCAAAGACCAATGCCTTAACCACTGAGCTACCACCTCCCTGAACTACTACCCATAAAGATATTTTTTTTTTCCATTATAAGAAAAATAATTTAAATATAAATCGTGCTGGCTAGTAACTTTAGAATACATTGATGCTAAAAACTAAACAAAACTTATTTTAATCCGTTTATTGGATCAGATCACCAGTTTACCCAAAATACTCATCAGCTCCTAGGGAATATTTTATATAAGAACATTGCAATCTTTAATGAGAATCACAAGGACTAAAGACAATTTATTTGGATAGTCGAGTGTGTAGATGCTCTGCAGACAAACAAAAATAAATAAATAAATAAAATAACACTGTATGGCCAAAAGTTTCTGGACACCTGCTCATAAGACTGGTATGCGCTTCTTGAATGGCCTATTCCACATTTAGTCCTTATTGGCTGTAATGATAACCTCCCATCTTGTGGGAAGATGCTACACTAGATTTTGGAGTGTGCTTATAAAGATTTGCCACAAGGGTGTCACCGTAGAATAGTCATGTAGGTGAGGTGAGGAGGCCTGGGGTGCAGAAATTCATCCCAAAATTGTTCAATAAGGTTTTAGAGCTCTAGAGCAGGATATCTTCTATATCTTCCAACCCATGTTAAGCAGATCTTCATGGAGTTTGCTTTGTGCAAAGGGGCATTGTCATGCTGGAACAGGTTTGGGTCTCCAAGTTCAAGTAGAGGGAAAATTAAATTCTGGCACATCCAAACACATCCTATGTGGTAACCGTTTGCAGAAGAACCACATATGGCTGGATAATTCAGGTGTTCCAATACATTTGGCCATATAGTGTATTTTTGGAGTGTCATCTTAATGGTTTATAGCTGTTATTATTCAAAATCTATAGATGTTCTTTACACATCCTATACACAATCGACTCATCCCTTTCTTTTTCACTTTATCTGACTGGTTTACAGTTCTAGATGTTTAGCAGATCGTCTACAGTTCCCTTCAGAAGTACTGTGTGAAAGTTTTTCACTTCTTTTTACATTTTCGTGCATGCAAACTCGTGCAGATTTGGACCACAGGTAAAGAGGATTGGGTTAAACATGCACAGGCAAGTATAGCTCACGGGACAAGAAAAATAATAAGCAATAATGAAAGAAAAAAGGAAATGTCAGAAGTCATTATTTTTAGAGGCACATCACTTTAAAAAAAATCTATATATTTTTCTATAAACTTCTATATCCTAACAATAACTTTTACTGAGTCTTGTGAAGGGAACTTTCCTTTCATTCTACTTCATCTACGCAGAATGGTCACGTTGTGAGAAGATACATACCACTTAACATGTTAATCGACTGGCTTGGGGAAAGATGTGTATAGGTGGTGTGTAGAGCATGACGGCCACAGAAAAAATTTTATTTATAATTTATTTTCTATAGCTAATACTCATATATAGCTTTTTACTTATTAACTTCAGCTACATTGCCCAAGATCAGCTGTTCTTCTTTAAATGAGAGGAAGTTGCTACAGCGGCACAGCTGAACAAATATTAAGCCACCATTATTACCCGTATTTAGTCTGCTAACCACAGAATCTTGTTTTGTGATATAGCCCTTGGGTGTCTGAAACCCAAACGCTGGATGGTCATGGTGCTGGAGGAGTTAGTGATTCATACAGATGAGTGTTTAGTGGGTCAACTTAGTAAAAACATGATTATTAAACTTCACAGTTGACTCAGACGAGTAGAACCTCCAGCCCCCTGCACTTTGCGGTGTAAAAAAGTAGCCCTCCAGGAACAGCGCTTTGACACATATGTAGGCCAGGGCTTGTGATTTGAGTGAAATTAGTATAAGTTTCAGTCAGCCAAATAGGACAGTTATTAGTGATTAGAACATGCTGCGTATTATCGCTGAGCATTAAGAATGGGCTGACCCTGAACACGATCAACTGCGAGTGTAGTTTTTTGTTTTGTGTGGAATGGTAACCCGCAAACCCACATCAAAGGATAAAACTGACAACGCATCTGAAAAAGCTGACAGGAAGATAAAAGAAGGGGCAGAATCCAGTTGTGTTCGTGTGCGTGCGTGTGCGTGTGTGCTTAAATTTTAACCCTTTAACATAACTCAGGCAGACATGCTTTTCTTTACAAAGGCACCTGCTTGTGCTGTTTACCTTCTCTCCATAACCCCGGTCTTTGGTCATCATTTCCCTGAGAGTTTGGAGAACCTTAATGCACAAACGCTCCTCATTTTCCTCCAACAGCTGCTTGGTGTGTTTTATTAACCTAGGAAGTTGGAGGGGTAAAGACAGAGAGACAATAACAGATAAAGTAGGGGGATAAATATGAACTCTGAAGACCAGAATCATTTAGTTCATTTTATAACTAATACAAATTTCGCTACATAATTCGCAGTTATTGAGTATTGTTTAAAAAATAAATAAACTGTTTGTAGATATTAAATTAAAACCTTGTGAAATTATATACAGTTTTTTCTCTTATCTTCCAGCTTTAAACAAGTTCGTGTACAATAAACTTAACTGAACTGAAACAGTATCATGTGTCATGAGCACGAGGAGAGAGTTTTCTGACACGCTCTTATCTGAGTCCACACACACACACACACACACACACACACACACACACACACACACACACACACACACGTGTCAGTCCATGCTTCAATCGTGTTCCATTCTACATGTCCCTTATACACACCTCTCCAGGATTTAATCCTATCACACACACACACACACACACACACACACACACACACACGTGTCAGTCCATGCTATAATCTTATTCTGTTCTACATGTCCCTCATACACACCTATTCAGCATTTAATCTCATCATAACACACACACATACACACGTGTCAGTCCATGCTTCAATCTTGTTCCATTCTACATGTCCCTCATACACACCTCTCCAGAATTTAATCCTATCACAACACACACACACACGTCAGTCCATGCTGTAATCTTGCTGCATGCTCATCCTACACACCTCTTCAGCATATAATCCTATCAGAACATACACACACAAATACACTCTTAATCCCAACAGAAAACACCTCTACAAGAAAACCTCAGCTATGACGCACACGCTCTCTCTCTCTCTCTCTATTCCCCCCTCTCCTCTCCTCCCCTCCCCTCTCACTCACACACACACACAAAGACAATGAGGACAGCTATTGGCAGGTAAATCTCCATTATAGGTATTACACAATCTAGGAGCTCTAGAAGCTGCTTGTATACAAACAGGGTGAAAATTATAATGTAAACTTATTTTACGGTCTTACTTAGAGATGAAACCTCCACTCTCACACTTCTTCCGGGCCTCCGTGTTCTCGGGGAAGAGCAGCTCGGGTCTATGAAGGACGTCAACCAGGACTGAGAGTTCAGCCTGCACCAGGGGCCTTAAACGGTCCTCCAGTGCAGAGACAATGTCCTGAAAGAAAACCGCAAAGAGAAAATGCCTTATAGAATATAACACAACTAGTGGAAGAAAATCAAATTCAACACAGCCAAACATTACATTACATGAAAATAAGTACAGATTATTTTCGGACAAAAAAAAAAAAAAATTAAAAGTCCATATGTAACTAAATTATACATGCTCCAATATAAACAATTTTGAAGACTGTAGCAATTAAAAAAATATATACAGACAGTGGACATAAAAAGACTACACACCCTAATACATTTGCAGGTTTTCAAAATATAAAGAAAGAAATAACAAATATCAGACTTATTACATCTTTAATGTGGAATTTCTCTTCTTTTTCAGCTTTTTGACAGAAGACAGAAGGTTCAACCTTTGTCTTGTCAAACCATAAAACATATCCCCACATGGATTGGTATGACTTTTTACATGTCTGACATTTATGTTGTTATTTGTGTCCTTAAAAAAAAACAACACACACAAAAAATGCGATTTCATAAAAGTGTGTAGACCTTTTCTATCCACTATGATCATAAAAAATTATAAATATATATATTTTTAAATTTGAACACTAGTTGTCAAAAGCTAAACAATAGCATGATAACAATGACATGAATGACAAGAGTTTTATTGTGTGTTCACTTGTACACATTTCCCAGACCATGGTATTCTAAACTCTCTTCTGTTGAATCCATACCAGGTACTAGAATATAGATTTTTTTTGTTTTTGTAAGAATTTAAGTAAATTGAAAAAACAGCTTTATTTAGAAGCAATTAATCAGAATTAACACTAGGGGCTGAATAAAACAAATATACAAATCTCTAGCCAATAAGTCTACTCTTTCTTTATACAGACTCAAAGGCCTCAAAAACACTTGAACTTTACCTCATACAAAATAAAATCCTTTAACCTCTGTTTGTGATACGTGACATACGTGATATACAAGTGCTTTCAATTCTTAAGTGCGGACACTGCACCCTTGACACCCACTTGTCTAGTGGATCGAGAAGTGACCAATATCTTCTGAGTAACTTCTTGAAATTCCTGGTATTTAATTTCCGACACCTTGTGCCTAAGGCCACATCAGGGCAGATGTGAGATCATAGTAAATGGCTTTTAGTCTAGTCTGAGCTAAACAAGACAGACAGAACAAAGACATGCAGCCTCCTACATGCAGTGTGCAAAGGGAGGCAGGTGTGGTGCAAATGTGAGTAAGTGAAACTATACATCATATGATCGGCTCCCCCATGCAAACTCGCACACACTCGCGCACGGGCAGGAACACACCCCAGAAGCTGACTCCTCGTTCCTTCTCGTTATGGAATGAAAGACGAGTTCGGGTGTACACGCATGGTCTACTTTTATTTCTTTATCACATGCTCATTGCTTAGGTTATGACTTCCTGTGAGCTAAAAGCACGCTAACAAAAAGGAAGGGTGCTCTGATCAGAAACCAGCTGCTTACCAGTGACACCGGGGCATGGGGGGGCTACAGCTGCTGACCTGGTACTTAGAGAACATTAAACTGATTGTAATAGATTGAGCAAAGTGAGCTAAATAAAAATCTCTTCCAGAAGCATCTGTATTCCTCTTGAAAATATATTTATTTCTGTGTGTAGTAGAAATAACATCACTAATGACACTACGGTTTTACTTTAGCTATGAAAGAGAGTCAGAATCACTGGTGTGGGTTGTTGTCCTATAACAGATACTGTATAATGCTAGCAGCTTGGTCTCCTTATCTGTATGTGTGACCAAGTGTGTGTTTGTTATGCATGTGTTTAAGCATGTCACATTGTGGTAATATATATGTGTGTGTGTGTGTGTGTGTGTGTGTGTCCTAGATCTAGCCACACTGAAAATAAGAGCAATTACTTATATTCAATCATATTTTTACTCTTTGTGTGTTTTGCGCTTACCTGCAGCCTCTCGATAATGTTCCTGTAGTCTTTGGACGCGCTGACTGTGGAGTCTCGCCTGGAGGCGTTCCGAGCAGACATCCTCCAATTCAGGATGGTCTTCTGTACAACGTTGTTAGATTTTACAAACAGGTTGTTTACCTGGCTGTCCAGGTCGACCGGAATGGCGATCGCCCGACTTTTGGCTGCGTGCGACGTAGAAAGTGTGTAGAAGAGTTATCAGGGTGAAGAACACACACATAAAGAGTGAATTTTGTGAAGGGTCCCTGGCTGCTCACACAGGTATGGGCCAAAGACGGCGGTTCTTACCCACGTCAGAGAGGACTTTGATGCAGCTCTCCACTGATGCCTTCTGGGTGGGCATGAGCCAGCTACAGTGGTACACCCTGAAAACACCCTGCAACAGCTGCACAAAGACCGGCTGGCGGGTCTGCCGTGGAAAGAAGGAAATATAAAACACGAATAAAATTAAAAAAGGAAACCAATGGTAGGGGATGATAAACAGGAAACCAAGGAACTTCTTTAAAAAATAAATAAATAAATTAAAAAAAAAATTGAGAGAAAAATGTGCCACCTTACAATCTGTTAAACAAGAAAACACTGTACAGCCAAAAGTTTATGGACACCTAACTATCACTAGCAATTAGTTAGCACTCCTATTTTAGAACAATGATATTAACTGGAGTTAAGTCTCCCTCTTTTTTCAAGCCAAGTACCGCTAAACTTGCACGTCCCCATAGCTGTATAACAATCCAAGAAAGATTTGTGCTAATAATGGAAAGCTGATTCGCTGTTGCATGTTGGTCTCGTTTGTGTCGTAATACAGTGAATTATATTTGGACCAGTGAAAGAAAGAACTACAACATCATGGAAACAAAACAAAACAGAGTTCTGGGCTCTGAACAGTACAAATTCTTCCACTCCAACCTTAACATGCCATGACTTTATGAGCTTCATGTTGTACCCAGGACCAGTCATACTAGAACAGACTTGGTCTTCGTAGTTCCACCAAATGGAGATCCAAAATCTACTGCATACAGAGACATTTAATACATCTGTGTGCTTCTAACACTGTGGCAACAGTTTGAGGAAAAAAAACAGATACAGGTTTGATAATCCCGTGTCCACAATCTTCTAGCTGCACAGTATTTGTTAAACAATCTGTACAACAAAATGAGAAATTTAAAAGAGTAAAAAATAAAATAAAATAAAAAAATCCACAGGCATCTCTAACACACACATTCAGCACTAATGGGCCTGAATGTTCACACCATGAACAAAAGAGAGAAATGAAAGGTCTGATTTGTCTGAAGTCTTACAAGAAATGTGACTAACCAAGAAAAGGATGTCACCACACTATACTGTGCAATAGCTCTGTTAGTTTGCCCAAAAGAAAGGCATGTAACAACAAAGAGCAGACGATGTCATCACAGCTCACTTCAGGGAAAGGAGTGATGTCATTTGCTGGTTGGAAAGGTTTAGAGGGGGATCCTTATAAAATGTCAGACATCGACATTCTATTTTTATTAACGACCACAAAGCATGTAAGACAGCAGAGTTTGCTGATTCAACCCTTTTAACAGAATAAGTGATCGTGTGATAGCCTTACCAGACGAATTATGTTTATACGTCAGTCTGAGTATAAATTGTACGAGTTTAAAACAAATAATTTAATTCACATCTATTTTTTGCATAGTTAAAGAGAAAGTAAGCTATTCTATGCCATGTTAGCTTCTTTTCACTAGCAGCCATTTTGGTCATTTTCAGGGTCAATTTCTGCTTTGAGTTCCCAATCACATTTGTGTAAAATTACTATGTCTGTAAAAATATGTTTTTTTCCCCCAAGAGAAACTGTAAGCCATGTAACATTCTTAATTCATTAACGTTATTTGTAGAGTGTGTTTACCAATGGACATTGTCCCTATTAGTTTATCTAATGAGTGAGCCAAGTAATGGTGGTGAGGGGAAACCTCTCCGAGATGATACGAGGAAGAAACCTTGAGGAAACAGCCTGAAAAAGGAGGCCATCTTCATCTAGTTCACACTGAATGTATATTTATTAGAGCTCCATCATTGATAAAGTTGTTAACTTTACTCTTTTGGACACTTGAGAGCAAAACAGTCCATGCTGTGTTCTGTTAATGCTTGGGAATATGTTAGCCATTTATTTAAACACTTTCCTAAAAGAAACGAAAAGCATTAGGCTGAGTGAAACCTCTCCTGATTAGAAGCTAAACGGCAAAAAATAAACACATCCTAGCAAAATCCTTATGAGCAGGAAGCAGCTGTCAGCACGTATGGATTAAGTTCAATCCGGGTGAGGACCTAGACAAATATGGCTCTGAATGTAAAGTCTAGGTCACTCCAGGGTCGCCGTACACAAGGAATGGTGGGTGGTGTTTACCAAAGACCAATCAACCCAATGAACCTAAATGAGAACCCGCTAAAGTGAAAGCATTTTCCAAGGACAGCAGACCCAGTAGACCCAGTCAGCAATAATAATAATAATAATTAGCTTATCACCTGGCATCCAAGAATGCACAGTAGTACACAGTAGAAAAAGACACACACACACACACACACACAAGTTTTAGGCACTTGTGAAACAATGCTGTACAGTGAAAACGCTTTCTAAAAAAAGTGCTCGATTATTTTTTTTAAATAAATAATTAAATGGAAAGTAAATGCATAGAAGAGAAATTTAAATCAAATCAATATTTGGCATGACCACCCTTTGTCTGAAAAACAGAATTAGTTTTAAGTCTCCAACACAGCTGTTTCTATTAAGGTTAATGACTGTGTTTAAACCTACACATGAAATTGATGATCATTAGCACCTTGTGCAAGTGAACATAGTATAAGCAAAAGTATAAGAATTAAAAGCCAAAAAGTGGTTCTAACGAATATTAACTGGATTTAAACTTTTCTCGTTTTATTTTCTAAATTGATAAAAAGAAACAATTAGCATGTCTGTCTGTCTATACTTGCTAGTATATATATGATATATAGATGCTCTGACCCTGTCGTCTAGATGTCACAATTTACACACACACACACACACACAATAATATATATATATATATATATATATATATATATACACACACATACTGTTTTAGCAGAAAAAAGGGGACTAACACATTATTAAGCAGGTGGTCATAATGTTATGCCTGAACCTGATCGATGCGTGTGTGTGTGTGTGTGTGTGTGTGTGTGTGTGTGTGCTTGTATATATTATATATACACATACAGTACTATTTAAATAAATACATACATACATACATACATACATACAATAAAACACAATAAGACCATTATATAAAACCAATATATATATACACACAGTAAAATCATTAGGCTGCCATGCAACCCTAACCGCATCAGTAATGTGTGAAACAGATATGTGTGAAATCTGGATATGAACAATGGCTCTCACAAAGGGGTGTGTGTGTGTGTGTGTGTGTGTGTGTGTGTGTGTGTGTGTGTGTGTGTGTGTGTGTGTGTGTGCGTGCGTGTCCACACCACTAATGCAAGCAAGTGTGACCAAGTACTGCTTTTGGAAAACTCTGCAAGTCTTAGTTCTTGGAAAGCTGTGACTCAATCCAATTCAGCCTTTTTCTAAAGAAATTTCTGCATGGTTTGTGCATGTGGGTGAAGAAATGTTTGTGTGTGTGTGTGTGTGTGTGTGTGTGTGTGTGTGTGTGTGAGTGTGTGTGTGTGTGTGTGTGTGCGGTAGATTTGATATATTTAAAGAATCACCAAGACTTGTGGTGGGGTGTTTGCAGGAGGACGGGTTACTGGTACTTACATACATGTGACTTGCCAAGGGCGGGGTGGGGTAGGGTGGGGTGGGTTGGGGTGTTTGGGGAGAGATAGCAATCCAAAATGCTGCTTTCTTTATTAAACAAATGTAAATCTTCGGTAAACATATGAATCATTATTCTTGGATGATACGAACCATACATGACAAATGTAATGAAGCACTATCAGTTTTATCAGCAAACAGAAAGTAATGCCTTGGGGTGATATAGAGCCGTCTGGCAATGATTACCTGTAAACTAGTGCTCTGATCGGAAAAGGGGGAGCTGAAAAAAGTGGTGACGATACTCATGACTGTCTCGGTGACGTAGCGCTCCAGCATGGAGTCAGCATGTTTGCGGTCGCTCGTGTTGTTGCAGACCTGCGGGTGGTAAAACAACAAAAAAAAATGCACATGGTTCAGAAGTTAACGCAACGAATAGGCCATGCTGAGTGAAGTCAGAACGTGGCTCTGATTCACTCTTCCTGTGTCAGCAATTGCAACACAATGATGCAAAATTTTCACAAAAAAACATCAAAGACTTTCAAAGATGATATCTCACAGGAGTTCAAACTAAAAGTTTCTAATATGAGAATTTTGTTGGGATTATTGTATTTTAACAAAAAGTCACGTTTCTGACTTTATCGTCATATCTTCTGAACGGGATTAATGTATATCTACAAACATCTGCTCCGAGATCACCCTTTAACTGCCACCCTTCCTGTTTTGCTCTTTTTTTTTGGCATTTTAAATAACCTCTCGAAATAACTTAATCAGATAAAAAGGATAATGCAAATTCATCACTTCCTGCTCCTGCCTGTTGGATTCATTTGTATTAAAAAAAAAGAAAATCTGCCGCGTATCGACGGTTTAAATCTTGCATCTCACAAAACACAGAGTCAAGGTTCAGAAGCTGTTTCAGAGGAGATTACCCTGCATATATCAACCAGAAAGTTCTCAAAAAGCTTCCACATGTGGTTGCTTGTGTAGATCTCCTTCATCTCCACTTCTGTGTCCACATAGCAGTGGTTTAGGAAGTCGATATATGCGATCTTCACCTGCACACAGACGAGACGATGTTTGCGAAGACATTGCTTGAGTTGTTCTTAAATGCCAATAATGGAAATGCAGTCAGGAAATGTGAGTAAAAAATTAATTATAGAAATTAATAAATTTTTAAGGAGAGAAAAATCTTGCAAGGTATTAAAAATAAATAAATAAAATACATTTCTTTAGATGAGAATATAAGCACTTTTACCATAAAATAAACTTGTACACATTATTCTTTTATGCCATTATAAAAAATATTATTATAACATTTCCAACAATCACCTAAAAATTCTTACACTAATCAAAGTTTTGATAATTGCCAGGTGCCAAATTAGAAGAATTTACTGGTTTTAAACATTCAACAACTATATTACCGTAATTTCCGGACTATAAAGCGCACCCATATATAAGCCGCACCTGACAAAGATTTTTATTTTGAACATGAATAAGCCGCACCTGTGAAACTTGTGAAACTAATGAACTTAACACAGGCTTTAACGAAAGACAGAGAGCAGGTTTGGCTTTAGTGAGGACCTTCATGGGGATATTTAGTGAGGACATTATGACCTCTGACCTCTGGGATGCAGTCCTCATGTGTGACGACACGGACGATGTCGTCCAGGGGCAGCAGCGAGTTGCACTTGATCTCCGTGTAGACATTCTTGCCCTCGGTGCAAACAGCTAACAGCTCGACCAAGTGGATGTGGTACATAAGAGGGCTGTTTTCGTCCATACGGTCTCGCTCTGAACGCATCATCTGCACCAGTGTCTGGAACGAGGCTCTGTCGTTGTAGAACACCAGCACGTCCTCTCCGGCGTTCACCAGCTACGATAAAGAAAAGTAGGATTGCATTCCAAAATTTTTGCTTTTGTTGCTTTTGTTAATGGTGTTTGCCAAAATGCCATAAAAATCGTCTAAATCATTACCCATAACCCACCTCTGCCATAACAATATCCTGGCACTTTTTGATGAACTTGTTCTCGGCTTTGACGATGGTCTGCAAGAACTTGAGGTACTGGACATGGCGACCATGCGTCTCGATGCAGTGCACAAAGTGCTGCACCACGCGATCATTGATCTCACTGCATAGCTGGAAGTTGTTCATGAAAATGTGCTGCATGGTGACAGCCTCCAGAATCTACAGTCCAAGAGCATAGTCACAACATAACTGATGCTGCAGTACATCAGAATAAATCAATCAACTGAGAAACAGGAAGTTAGTTTCATGGTCAACTAACAGTATATAAGTTAAATTCATCAAATAAATGATTTCTTAGAACTGTGTTACGGCAAGAATCTGTTGATATGAAAAATCACGATACAGGGGTTGCTATACGATATGCTATACATTGCAATAGATAAATACATGGGATCATTTTATATATATATATATATATATATATATATATATATATATATATATATATATATACACACACACACACACACACACACACACACACACACACACACACACACACACACACACACACTGTACACCAATCAGGCATAACATCATGACATTATAACAATTATTTGAAGTTATGTGTCATTTAAAGTGAATAACACTGATTATCTCTTCATCATGGCACCTGTTCGTGGTTAGTGGGAACCTACAGTAGATTTATTTATTAGGCAGCCAATGGACATTTTGTCCTCAAAGTTTACATGTTAGAAGCAGGAAAAAAAAAGGATTTAAGCGAGTTTGAGGAATTGTGACATCTAGACGACTGGGTCAGAGCATCTCCTGCAGATCTTTTGGAATTTTCCCAGTAAGTCTTTTATAAAAAGTGCTCCAAGAAAGGAACAGTGGTAAACCGGCGACAGGGTCATAGGAGGCCACGGCCCAGTGATGCACGTGGGGAGTAAAGGCTAATCTGTGTGGTCCGATCCAACAGACGAGTTACTGTAGCTCAAACTGCTGAAGAAGTTCATGATGGATCTAATAAAAAGGTGTCAGAATACACAGTGCATCGCAGTATGTTGCGTATGGAGCTGTTACATATGCGACCAAATTGTTGCCAGTGTATAGTATTATAGTATATCTAGGGTTAGTATTAGGCTAGGAGTAGAAGCATGATCTGAGCACTAGCTTTTTTTTTTTTAACCAATATACTCAGTGTTTTCTGTTTTCATAAAAAAAAAACATGCTACACGTTTATTTATTCCTTATCACTACAACCGTTTTTCTACATGTGTTTAGTCTTTTGTCACATAAATAGCTCACTGGTCATGGAAAAGTGTTCCATTGCAGATTACCAGAAGGCCTTATCAAACTTATCAGGCATATCAGGACATGCCCTAGATGCTGGATAACCCATAAGAGTTCCCCTTGAATGCCTACCAGGACTTTTTTCCCCATCCAGCAAGATGTTGCATGAACTCACCCCTGGATTGAGGAAGAGGTTAATGTGCTTGTGGAGCAGCGCTTGATTCTGTTGGTTCCCAGCACAGAAGTTCTGGAGGAACTCATGAGCCAGCTTCATGATCTCCTGCATTCTAACATCCTCACCCTGCCAATACAAGCACACGCTCATCAACACAATTAGATTTTTATATATATATACACATTTTTTTGTATCTTATTATCATCTAAATCAGCAGCAAAATCTTACCACATCCTGATACCCGTAAGATTCACCAGAAATCATAAAAAATCTTACCTTCTCGTAGGGGATCTGAAGTAGCTCAAGCACCACCGCATGAGCTCCCATGTTCCTCAGCAGCCGCTGCTGCTGTTTCTTACTTTTCTTTCCCGATGCTCCTTCGTGAACACACAACTTGCTGAGCCTTATCAGGATCTTCACAGAACAAGAGTGAGAAAGAGAGAGTTTTCACATTCTGCAACTGATCACTTTAGATAGAGGACATTTCAACAAAATTTAAAGGCATATTAAGAAGTAAGAGAGAATGAGTAAGGATTAACAAGAGCATGAGAAGCAGCATTAACGTACATGTGCACTGTTCTACAAACATGCTTCATATCAGCGCAATATCTTCCTTCAGCATAAATGTTTTATTGGTGTATGTAGGGTTGTATTAGCAAGTAACAACTACTCCAGCACTGTATAATATAGGTGTCAGTGTGTGTGTGTGTGTGTGTGTGTGTGTGTGTGTGTGTGTGTGTGTGTGTGTGTGGACTATAGAAATAAGGCACATTTACCTCCTTGACAACCCTGTAATTATAGCTGCTTGTGCATTCTGTTTTACTATTCTCCACGCCACTTGAGTCACCCTGCATAAAGAGTGACAAAGAAAACAGTCCACTTTCAAACACAGTAATTATTTAACAGCAATTAAAAAATTGGGTAGCGGCGGCAAAAATCACGGCTCTTAGCGAATACAGAAAAAAAAAAAAAATAGAGGTTGCTGGTTTTTTTTGTTTAGTTTTTTCCACAGGTCAATATGGACATTAAATTAAGTGATTTAAATAGAAGTTAATATCTTGGGGTGGGTCACAGGGATGTAGCAATTGGATCGTATTTATCGTTTTCATAAAGTTCAACCTTCTTTTTGAGGTCGGATTCAACTGGACCGTCGCCTCCGTCCAGCGCATCGTCCCCCTGGCGCTTATACACCCACAGCTCAGACTTCTCCACGATGGAGCGCAGCTGGTCTAGGTCAGACTTTATCTGCTTGTAGTTATCAACATCCTGACTAGTCACTAGGAGCTGGACCTGAATAGAAGGAGGAGAGAGAGAGAGAGAGAGAGAGAGAGAGAGAGAGAAAGGGGGGACAAAAGTTTGAATTTGCACGAGTACAGAAACAAAGAAAAAAGGGAAAGGGAAAGTATTGTGTTTCAGTGTTTTATTTAGACACGTACGGAGCCAGCGGTAACACAAAACCTCTGTGAAAGCTGAGTGTGTGTGTGTGTGTGTGTGTGTGTATACCTGTTTGAAAGCCATGAGCACTTCTTGTCTCTGGCTGAAGTGTCTGAAAAGTAGGTGTAAAGCCCCAGACACCAGTGGAGGGTAGTCATGCATGGTGAGGTGCAGAAGAACTCTCAGGAACGTTCTGCCTCCGTGGTCATCTAGGTCTAGTGGTGTGTTTTCGTCGCTGGAGTAGGTATCAACACAGAATATCTTTAAAGTGCCAGAACAAACCAGTGTGTATATAGAAATACTAATAAAAGATCTTTGATGGTTTGTATCAACTTCATACCTAGCACCAAAAATCCCCTCAGCCTGCTCTTCAATTTTCTCAAAATCTAATGCTGTGGAAGGCAAAAAATGGACAAGAAATGAAACACGGTATAAGAACTAAAACAAAATTGTAAAACATTGCCGTTAGGAGCTAAGCATGCGGTTCACACCACTAGGCATGCGGATCACAACAGTAAGCATGCAGTTCAAGCTTTCACCTGGTATACTATTAGGACCATCCCCATTAGTGGTAGCTGTAGTAGTAGCATTAGCATTAGTGTTACCATTAGCATTAGGATTAGCCAGAGTGTCGGTCTGAGCATTGCTTCCGTCAAATTCTTTTTTAAAAATGCACAGCAGGCAGGAGATCCTGTAGTCCAAGCGCACATTCAGGATAAACTACAAAAGTGAAAAAGAAACAAACGAGGGTTTTAAATGGAACGGTGCGTTTAACATTCATTCTACCAAATCTACTCATTCAAGAACCTGTTTCCAGTCTGCACCTGTAAAATACTCTCCATATAAACACCACCACCCTTTATACGAGGTGGTATCAAAAAGTTTCAAGATTAGTTTTATAACACAACAAAAGATGGCAGCACAAGGCTGCACGCACAATCACAAGGAGCACCGACCTTCATAAGAAGCTGTGCAACTATTATAGTGGACTATTTTAAAGGTGATAGTGTTGATAAATAATGTACTCACTTGTAAACAAAGCGAGAAACTTTCTGATATCACCTCATACATATCTAAAATTTTATCCATGTACACACACATGGACATGTTACCTGGAGGATCTCGATGATTTTCAGCTTTGTGTCCATTACCAGAATGTCTTCCTTTTCAGGCTCGGTCTGGGTTTTGCCCACCTCTCCGTCAGGGGGTGTTGTTGGGGTAGAGGGCAAGAATCCGCCCCCCCGTAGCACAACCTGGGTCATCAGTTCCCCAACACCATGGATAGAACGCATAACATTACTACCTGCTGAGAAATATCACAGATTAGTGAACACCTCTGATTACATCTTTTATAAAAAAAAATAATAATAATTTACTACTATTTTACAATGCGTTTGAACAGGCGACAGATCAAACGCCACCTTTGTTCTCGTCGCCTTTCTCCATTTTGTTGATGGGATAAATGGTGCTGACATGCACGCAGTCTAATATGGCTAGCAGGATCTTGGTCAGCCGCAGAAGGTCGCTGAAGTTGTAGAAGCCAAAGTAGATGAGGTTCCTTGCCAGGTTTACGACCTGCACTGGACAAAATAACAGATTCAGAGGCACGCTCAAAAACAAAGAACAATAAAAGGTAAAATGTGTTGTAGAAAGAAAGAACCTGTGGAAACTCGCCTCGAACGTGAGTTTGTTTTTCTCCTTGTCTGAAAAGGGAATGTTTTGACAGACCACGATTCTCAGATAATTCTCCACAAACTCCATAGTGAGAGCGAAACGCTCCTTAATTTCATCTCTGCTAGTGCCGTCATTATCGTAACTGAAATGTAGAAAAACAATAGTGGTAGAATCACACATTTCTGATTTTTTGTTTTATTTACTTTTTGTACCCAAAACACAAGCATTTGTAGATTTTTTCACTGAGAAATTTAAGAAATAAATATATTATAATAGTAATATATACAATATTTCTACTTTTACACAGAAGCTCATATGAAGTTGTCGTACTCATCAATGGCGATCTTGGAGGGGATCTCGGACCACAGGCGAGCGTATTTCACAGGTGTAACAGGCTCCTGGGGGTCACGATCCACATGCATGTGCAGCATGAGGCGGCAAAAGGAAGCACGCAGGTCGTACGGGAGGTCCTCGTCCGACATGCAGCGCAGGATCAAGTCCACATCCAGCTGACCTGAGATTTTGTTGATGGCCAAGTACTGGCGGTCGAGGCACATGCGAGCGAACAAGTTTAGCTGGTACCTGAGAATAATAGTAATAAAAATCCCCCCCCCAAATTTGTCTCATGTCCACCATCACCACATTTTAATATTTTGCATTTACGCTTTTCTACTAACGTTTCTAAAGCGCACTTATTTATGTTTGTTTGCACGTCCTGTGAACCACTCGTGCAAATACTACCTGTAGTAACTGACAACCTCCTGGTCTTCCTTCTGGCCTTCCTTGGCATCCTGTGCCAACTCCCTAATGCTCTTGCTGCGGATTTCCTTCCCGCTGTCTTTCCAAAACAACCACACCTCTTCCACATCTTCCTCCGTCTCCAGAGGAGGCTCTCCAACATTCAGAGAATCGATCTCAAACCGAGACAACACGAGTCTGAGGGAAAGTGAGATGGAAAAAGAAAGAATAAACCGGCCCGACAGTACTTTTTGTTTTTTTATGGAAATATTTTGCAATTAGAACTATATTGGAAAATCATGTTTTCAGCAGCATATTGACATACACAAGGGATATATATATATATATATATATATATATATATATATATATATATATATATATATATATATATATATATATATCAAATTAAAGATCTAGACAAAGATACAGGTAGTAGGGATTCTGCAAAGTCAAATGTAAGATATTTTAAGACCTTTTTAAAACCATTGAGAATGAAATGTAAGACCTATTTGACAAACAAAAATGTATAAGTTTTTAGCAACTGGCCTTAGCCAAGCCCTAAAATTTTTTTAAGCCAGGTATCGCTAAACTTGCACTTCCCCATAGATGAAAAAAACTCCGTTCTCAGTCTGTGGTACAGGACAAGAGAGATTCGCTCCAATAACAGAAAGCTGACTGGCTGTTGGACCAGTGAAAGACAGAACTTTAGTGCTGTGGGAGCATTTTAATGAGCATTAGAAGTAGCGTTACATGGACATCGCAAAATTAAGACCTGTTTAAAATGATTTAAGACCCAGAACAATGGAACACAGAAACCCTGGGTACTTTCACACACAAGAGCTCACTTGGTTTCTATGAGGATGTCTGCATTAGCAGGGTCCAGCACTGCATTGCAAATCAGCTCCTGTGTGACTGGGATGGACTTGTTCATCGACACACACAGATCAGAGAGGTAATCCAGAAACCTGTGTTCACACACATAAAAACAATAAAACAAAGTATAGAGATTTCTGACCACTTTCATCTTTTTTTTTTTTTTGCTCTATTCTGTGTTACTTTCATCATTTTTTTCTTCAAAACCTTTTATTACATTCGCTTTGTTTAGACTATAAATCGCAAAACAGACAGTCATCACTGTGTTTCATTATAAACACTTTAAGCACACCCTGTCCTTTCCCCCATGTGTCCATTTCTTTTATTTGTTATGAATGGGTGATCAATCGTTTTCCATTTTCTCTCCTTTTTTTAAGCATCTCTTCATGCACATGCCAGCTCTGACCCTTAGGCCTCTCACCTAGGCTCACGGTTCTTTCTCACAAGGCTGACGAAGGTGTCAATCTCAGCTGCGGTGATGTGCTTCTCCAGCAGCTTGCGGTTGTTGTGTAGAAGCGCCGTGATGGTGTCCTCGGCCAGCACGTCATAGCCGATCTGCTTCTGCATGAACCGGAATTGTTTGGCAATGTATTCCTGCAACAAGGGAAGGGAATTTTAAGGTCAGCATCAATACTCAACATCAAATCAACCACAATTACAACAGCCAAAAAAAAAAAAAAAAAATAAGGTCCTCGTGTCTTTAGGCCTGTCCAAAGCAAAAGCAAAATACAGCATTGGACATTTGCAGCATTTTGGCAGACACCTTTATCCAGAGCGGCTTACATTTATCTCATTTATACAGATGAGCAGCTATGGGTTAAGGGCCTTTGTTCGGGGCCCAGGAGTGGCAGTTTGGTGTAGCTGGGATTTGATCTCACAACCTTCGGATCCAAAGTTTTAACCACCTCCTGTTACATGTCCTGATCGGATTGCTTAGTAAGTTTCCTATTCTAATGTTGAATATTTAGTTTTTTGTTCCTTGGTGGCTTGAGTTGTTGTGTCCTTGAAACATGTACCTGAAAGCTCTTTTTTTTGTAAGTTGCTTTCATCAGTGACAAGGACATTCACTTTTCTTTCAACACTTTACTTGCACTATGTGGTTCCGTAAGTCTCCAGTACCGTGTCAATGCGGACTGTACGTGACGTGGCAGTGTGAGTGGAACTGCGACTAGACATTACCTAGACGTTTTATTTATTGAACCCATAAAACTATTCTCTATAATATGCTACAGCACCAGATAAGAGGTTATTACAGACCACCAGATGCTGTAAGACTCAGGAACCTTTGCTAACCCTTGAGGTACAGATAAGGTCTTTACATCTTGGCCAGGACAAAACACAAGACAAAGAATCTTTGGTCAGATAACCTCTGCAGAGTTCAGACAACAGCCGCGTCACAATTTAACAATCACCGCTCAAAAAAATCCTCTCAAAAATGAATCCGTGGTTCAGTTTCTGTGTAGGCCAAGTTTACAAAAACGTCCTGCTGGGTGACACAGAGCAAAATCATAATTTGTGGTATCTTGTAAATGAGAAACAGGAAGTATTTTTCCTCAGAATCTGACTCGGGTCTGTTTTTTTGGTTTTTAAATACATTTTGGCTGGCGTTTCTGGAGTAAGCACTGTAAAAGAGTTAGCGATCGTTGGTCATAGAGGCAAATAGAGTTTAATTAAAGTAAAACCATGTGTGATTAAAGTAAACTCCATCTTACAAGACCGAAACTTCATCATGCATGCTAGCTTTATAGTCAGAAGCTTTGTGGTACCTTTTGCGGCCTGTTATCTGTCACTCGCTCTTATCGAGTTTCTAAGTAAGCATAATCTCACACCTTCAACAGCTAAAAAAAAAGAATTTTATATTTAACCTTCACAAACAGAACTAATTAAGGCAGCTTTAGTGTAAACATATGTGGATGCAAGATATATTGCTAAATAAGAGCTGAACTACATCTGCTTAGTCCTACATGAGATGCCTGATTGGTGGAAGTGCACATGCTTGGGTTCAGCTGTGCAAAAACATTACTTTGTTAAACTTATCTTATTAGCTTTATAAAATACTGTACAAAGCAGGTCTTTAGCTGTTTTTCATCCATTAACTGTCTGTAGCTCCCACTCAACGGATTCTAACACAGTTACTTGCCGGCAAAGCCAAAACCAGAGCAACCCCATAGCTTACCTTCTAGGAAACACAAGGAAAATATGTAGTATGTTCTCATAATGACTGTAGACCCACACACAAATCCTGATTAACTCCAGGGGCGTATGGTGAAGACTTACATCATATAAGTCAATATGGATGTGTGTAAGTGTAAACGTGTATGACATGCTATATCATGTCTGAGGTTCAAACCAGAACACTGTTGTGACCTTGAGCATCATGGCTGACCCTGCACTCTGACTCCAGGTTTCTAACAAGCTGGGATATGCCAAAAAAGAATTTCACTGTGCTGTAATGTACAAAAGGTAAATGAAATATGCTACCTTGCTGAGGGGCCCTAAGAGTGGCAGACTGCAGATACCTGGAACTTAAACCTTTGACCATCTGATCAGTAATCCAGAGCCTTAACCACTGAACTACCACCTCCCCTAAAAAAAGAATGTAAGTAATTTAAAACTAAGCGATTGAGGAGGACACTGTTGTGACACCCACCTGGTTCTTCCTGTAGTCCTGCTGGGAATGGCGGAGCACTCTGTAACATAGCCGACAGATGTGTCTAAAAGGGGCGTGTCTCTGATCGCCAAGCTCCTCCAAACGGAGCATGGGCCCGTCACCACTGTCTGTAAACGGAGCCTGCAGG